>NC_037677.1:728359-771922 GCF_003255815.1 Theropithecus gelada
TTTTTACGGTTTTAGGTCTAACATTTAAGTCTTTAATCCATCTTGAATTAATTTTTGTATAAGGTGTAAGGAAGGGATCCAGTTTCAGCTTTCTACATATGGCTGGCCAGTTTTCCCAGCACCATTTATTAAACAGGGAATCCTTTTCCCATTTCTTGTTTTTGTAAGGTTTGCCAAAGATCAGATGGTTGTAGATGTGTGGTATTATTTCTGAGGGCTGTGTTCTGTTTCATTGGTCTGTATCTCTGTTTTGGTACCAGTACCATGCTGTTTTGGTTACTGTAGCCTTGTAATATAGGTAATATAGTTTGACTTCAGGTAGTATGATGCCTCCAGCTTTGTTCTTTTGGCTTAGGGTTGTTTGCAGATGACATGATTGTATATTTAGAAAATCCCGTCGTCTCAGCCCAAAATCTCCTTAAGCTGATAAGCAACTTCAGCAAAGTCTCAGGATACAAAATCAATGTGCAAAAATCACAAGCATTCTTATACACCAATAACAGACAGAGAGCCAAATCATGAGTGAACTCCCATTCACAACTGCTTCAAAGAGAATAAAATACCTAGGAATCCAACTTACAAGGGATGTGAGAGAGAACTACAAACCACTGATCAATGAAATAAAAGAGGACACAAACAAATGGAAGAACATTCCATGCTCATGGATAGCAAGAATCAATATCATGAAAATGGCCATACTGCCCAAGGTAATTTATAGATTCAATGCCATCCCCATCAAGCTACCGATGACTTTCTTCACAGAATTGAAAAAACTGCTTTAAAGTTCACATGGCTCAGAGAATGTTTAGGTCAGCAAAATTACCCTATATGACACTGTAATGGTAGATACATGTCACTATACAGTTGTCTGAACCCACAGAATATACAATATCAAGTGAACCCTTATGTAAACTGTGGACTGCAGGTGATAATGATGTGTCCGTGTAGGTTTCATCAATTATAACAAATGTTCCTCTACTGGGGAATGTTCATATGGGAAGAGGCCATGCATGTGTGCAGGGGATATAATGGGAGATCTCTGTACTTTGCTCACAATTTTGCTGTGAATCTAAAACTGTTCTAAAAAATAAAGTGTACTGGCCGGGCGCGGTGGCTCACGCCTGTAATTCCAGCACTTTGGGAGGCCAAGGCGGGCGGATCACGAGGTCAGGAGATCGAGACCATCCTGGCTAACACGGTGAAACCCCGTCTCTACTAAAAATACAAAAAATTAGCCGGGCGAGGTGGCGGGCGCCTATAGTCCCAGCTACTCGGGAGGCTGAGGCAGGAGAATGGCGTGAACCTGGGAGGCAGAGCTTGCAGTGAGTCGAGATCACGCCACTGCACTCCAGCCTGGGCGATAGAGCAAGACTCCGTCTAAAAAAGAAATAAATAAAGTATACTTCTAAAGAAAGGACTCAATTGTTAATAAAACTAATAAAGTATGTGTGGGACATCTAAATAGACACTACTGCAAAGAAGAAAAAAGAAGGCAAATAAGCACATTTTAAAAATGTTCAATTTCATTAATCATTAGAGAAATAGAAGTTAAAACCTCAACAAGATACCACTATATAGTTATTAGAAAACATAAAATTAACATGATTGCATACCAAGTGTCAGAAGGATATGGGGAAACTGGAGCTCTCATCCCTGCCGTAGTGGCCAACCGTAAAATGGTCCAACCACTTTGGAAACCAGGTGGGCGGTTTCGCAGTTAATCATACACCTGACAACACAATCCAGACATTCCACTTCTGGCTATTTACCCGAGAGACAGGGAAGCACACGGTCACACAGAGACTTTTACACAAGTGTCCACAGCAATTTGTAGTGGTCAAAACCTGGCAATAACCTAAATGTCTTTAACTGGTAGGTGCATGAACCAACTGGGAATATCCATTTGAAAGAATACTTCCCAGCAAAAAGAAGCAATCACCTACGAATCCAGTCAACAACAAAACAGTTATGCCAGACCAAAGGAAAGTGATATTGCATAATCGACTCCATTTACATCAAATTTGTAAAACTGCACACTAATCTGTAGTGACAGGAAGCAAATCAGTGGTTGCCTGGGGAGGGGTAGAGGAAGCTTGGCGGGGGTGGCTGTGATGGCTGTGTTTGGTATCATGATTGTGGTAGTTTCATGGGTGTATAAATATGTTAAAACTTACCAAATGTACACTTAGAACGCATAATTTATGGTATGTAAATTCTACTTCCATACAGGCAGGGGTGTCACCCTCTGCACGTCACGCCTCACCCAACTCACCTGCCCCCATGACGTGACACTGAATGATGAGCTTCAATCCCATTCATGCTTTCCCACCATCTCCATGCTCCCTCTGAACCCACAAAAATCCCTGCGCTTCAGCTTTACACACCCCCAAGCTTTATATACATGGTATCACCTTGCACAAATTTGGAAATATGCTTTTATAAACATTATAATTTTAAAATTTATTCTTGCTGGAATATGTAGGCCTAGCTCACTGTAACAGCTCTGGTACTCACTGTGTGAATATAACACAATGTATTTATTCTGGTGACAAATATTTTAGCATGTCTTTTTAATTAGCAGTTTCAGTTATATTAAGGGTAAAAACAGCACTTGAATCAGACATACTAGGACATGCACTGTATGTTTATTATGACATTAAAAATAATCTAGAAATGTAACTTACACAACTTAACACAAGAGCTGCAGTATTCAAAGTAAAATCATTCAAACGATCTTGAGTTAAATTTTTAAAAAGATAAAATTAAATATTCATCAAGTATCTGCTGTGTGTCTGAGTCTCTGCTAGGTATTTTGGGCACAAGATTTAAACATAAGATGAAGCCAGGCATGGTGGCTCACACCTGTAATCTCAGGACTTCAGGAGACTAAGGCGGGCAGATCACTTGAGGTCAGGAGTTTGAGACCAGCCCTGCCAACGTGGTAAAACCTTGTCTCTACTAAAAATACAAAAAATTAGCTGGGCGTGGTGGTGCATGCTTGTAATGCCCAGCTACTTGGGAGGCTGAGGTAGGAGAACTGCTTCAACACAGGAGGCAGAGGTTGCAGTGAGCTGAGATGGCACCACTGCACTCCAGCCTTGGCGACAGAGTGAGATTCCATCTCAAAAATAAATTCATTCATTCATTCATTCATTCAATTTAAATAAAAAACAAAACAAAACAAAAAAACAAAGTAAGATGAGAACTTTAATCCTGTGGACCTATTTATGACATGTTCATCCTCTTAAGAACTACAACTAATGCAATAACTTGCTAACAATATTCTTATCACACAGGTTCTTACAAAGGCATGTACATCTCTGTCCAAAAATCGAGTGAAAAAAAGACAAAATGAGAAACTAAAGAGCTGAGTGCAAATGGATAAAAGGGAAGTCATAAAGAAGGCAGGAGGAGATGGGACAAAATAGGTGACGAGGCTGCCCTGGATCGCCTATGGGCAGGTGGGCTCTGTTGAGTAACCACACAGAGCAATTTAATATCCTCATGGTCGGTGGAAACCACTTCTTGCCAGTAACAATCAACTGAGAAATCATCCCAGTGGGGCAGCAGCATTTGCAAGGTCTGTCCTAAAAGGAATAACTAAACCTGGAACTCCTAATCATAACCAAAAAGACTTCAGAGTATAAACAGGGACAAGAATGCTGCTGGCCTTTCAAAGACGGGGCCCAATTCAGCTGGCACAGACAACGGCTTCTGTTCTGCATGGTGACACCAGGGAGCACGGCGCCATTCTGGGAGATGGCAGTGCCACTCTCAGAACTCACAGTCAATGGTAACCATGTTTGCCAGTTTCTTCACTGTCTCCAATAATTTAATAACCCACGATATCTGTCTAAAAACAGAGAAATAGAGAACTTGTATTTGTGAAAAGAAAATCCAACTAAGCTCTAAGGTAAGATGCTTACCTTTTTATACTACTGTAAAGTCAAATCCACACAAGAACAAAAACACCTGCATGAACTGTCGCCAGTGCAGTTAAGCCAGGGACAATGTGGAAACCCTTCTATGTGAGTAGAGGCAGTGGACTTAAAGGAGACTTTAAGTCAGGCTTAGCAATGTCCAATCACTCAAAACTATGTAGGGGGCATCGTCAACACTTAATGCTTAAACACTGTTTGATGTTGCCAAATTTCAAAGAAACAACTTCACTCACAACATAAGTTTTGTGTTTTTTTTTTTTTTTGAGATGGAGTCTAGCTCTATCGCCAGGCTGGACTGATGGTGCGATCTCAGTTCACGGCAACCTCCACCTCCCGGGTTCAAGTGATTTCCCTGCCTCAGCCTCTCAAGTACCTGGGATTACAAGCACGCACCGCCACGCCCAGCTAATTTTTTGTATTTTACTGGAGATGGGATTTCACCATGTTGGCCAAGACAGTCTCAATCTCCTGACCTTGTGATCCTCCCACTTCGACCTCCAAAAGTGCTGGGAATACAGGTGGCCCACACCTGGCCCACAACATAATTTTAAGAAAAACTGCAATAATTATTTCATCAAAACATAAACAGGAAGTTGCAATTTGAAAGAAACACCTTTAGTGGCAAAGCTGTAATTAAAATGTATTTTACTTTAACTATAAATGTTATTTTTATTTTGTTTTTCATGAATGAAAGAGCTATCTTTAAAATTCCCATTAAAAAGATTA
The DNA here is from genome assembly GCF_003255815.1 of Theropithecus gelada. Taxonomy (NCBI): domain Eukaryota; kingdom Metazoa; phylum Chordata; class Mammalia; order Primates; family Cercopithecidae; genus Theropithecus; species Theropithecus gelada. The sequence continues at coordinate 733,027 of NC_037677.1, forward strand.
TTTTCTACTTCATATGGCCCAAAACTTGTTTGAGGTTTCATAATGGATCCAACTGGCATTCCCAGGACTATCAGGCGCTAGTCCAGAATTACTGGACCTGAGCAGAAAGCAATGGAGGCAAGAGAACAATCTGACTTGCCATCAAGGACCTTAATGTTTGATGGCTATAGATTTAAAGGTTCACACTGAGAAGACAAATACTCTAAGGACAAGCATTATTAATTTAAAATTGTCATTTACTTACATCTTAGCACTTCCACAATCAAGTCCACATCAGTGCTGAGCTTCTTGATGTGGTCGAGGTTAGCCACCGTTGTGATTGGCACATACTGGTCACTGTCCATCTGTGATATAAGATACATGTCACTAGCAAGGTTCTCCCTGTTGAAAGAAAACAATCTCCTTTAATCAATATTTCTTTAAAAAGAAGTTTCACCTACTGCAATTCCAGTTTCACAAGAGGCATGAGTGTGGCATGGTATTGCTTTGGAGTTAAATCGGAGCCCAGGACCCATCTGTTATTTGCTGTCTCTCCGGCCTCAGTTAAATTTTTTCAAAATCTCAGTCTTGAAGAGGCAGGGAGTGCAAAAGTAAAAGTATACTGCACTTTCTACAATCAAAATTCATGAGAAGATGGTTATTTTAAAATAAGATGTAATTATTTGTAGCTGTCATTTTTGCCCTAAGAAGTATTTGAGGAGTTTATTAAAAATACATACAATTTTGTTAGGCTGGGCACGGTGGCTCACGCCTGGAATCCCAGCACTTTGGGGGGCCAAGGTAGGCAGATCACCCGGGCTCAGAAGTTTAAGACCAGCCTGACCAACATGGTGAAACCCTGTCTCTACCAAAAATACAAAAATTAGCCAAGCATGGTGGCAGGCACCTGTAATTCCAGCTACTTGGGAGGCTCAGGCAGGAGAATCGCTTGAACCCAAGAGATGGAGGTTACAGTGAGCTGAGATCGCACCATTGCACTCCAGCCTGGGTGACAAGAGTGAAACTCCGTCTCAAAAAAAAAATTTAAAGTAAAGAAATCCAGCTGAATGAACAAGAAAGGAAAACATAAAAAGGCCAGGATAACGTCATTCACAAAATTCCTCCTGTAGACTCTGGAACACTCACTAGAGAGCCTATATCCAGCCCTGGCTTCCTGGCAGCCAGAATTAAAAAGAAGGAAACAGTAACTTTACCCACAAAATCCAAAGGTGAGCCACAAATCATCAGCAGTTTGGGCCATGATGAGCTATTTTCTGGTGTTTTGGTCAAAGATCAATGTTTCCTGTGAATTCTCAAGACATCGTACAATGTAGTAAACAAGGTCCTAAGAAACATTTCAAAACTGAAAACAGTGCTGGGTTCCTGGGGCCTCTGCTCAGTGTCCCTCGGTGAAGGCCCATGACTGCCGATCGAACGGAGGCCATGCAGGAGGAGGCCCTGCTCCACCCTCATCTTGGCCACCTTCCAGTTGTAGCTGATTTTGGCCCCGTGGGGCTACAGAAGGGGGTGAGTGGCAGAGGGCTCACACCTGTGCCCCCTAGGGTGCTCCACTGGTGCCCCAGCACCTCTTGCGTCTGCTGTGTCATGGTGCGGTATGCTCAGACTCCAAACGTGGAGCAGCATGGGCATGGGGAGGAGGCCAGCAGAGCCCCTCACACCTCCGCCTCATACAGCCACAGGCTTCAAGGAGCCCCTAGCAGACACCTGTGTGGAATCCTCAGGGCTCCAGAGAAAACACCTGGAAAATCACCATCGACAGAAAACCTTACACACGGCCAATCGGTTGTTGCCATACTCAGAGAAATTACATCAAACCCAATCCCACCTTCCTTTATGTCCAGTTCTGCCATTGGAACTTTAAAGGTTTTACTGAGAAAAAGGTATTATTCAGGGGGGAAAAAAATGATTAAAAATGAGTGTTATATAAATAAAACAACTTGCTATCTCAGTGTTTGGTGTGTTTTCAGAAACAACATGGCACATTTGTTCTCAAACTTCGGTGTGAAGACTCTGATTCAGCAGCACAGGGCGGGCCAGGCCCTTCAGACGGCACTCCAGACAGTGACCACCACCACCACGGGGGACCACTGACATGAAGGTTCCATTCCGTTCTCAAACGTCAAAAGATTGTTATTACTCAATATTCCACGTCTTAATATTCATATATATGGATATGAGTAGATATTCCTTCATAAAATACCCCATTTGTATATAATTTAACTATTTGCACGAGACTAGAAATATCAGGCATTAGAAAAAAACACCACCAGCCTTACCTAGATAAGCAGAATTCCAATGTTTTTTTAAGTACTTCCCGGGGGTCTTCCTGGCTTTCTGGTTGAGACTCATTTCCTCCTACAGAAAAGTAATAATCAACTTAGGAAAAATGGCTTAAAATTTAGGAAGCAGATAATTCAGTACAGCAGTTCTAGTGCTTTCAACTTACATTCTGACACAACTACATAAGTGTATATTGAGTATGAAAAATGCTACTTTACCTATCAAAAAAGTAAGTCATGCAAAAAAATGTATTCCTTTATCCCCCAAAACAAAAACAGCACAATTTAGAAAAGTAATCTAAGTCTCATGAGCAGAGTTTAGCACGGGCTTTTTCTACCAGAAATGACCAGTGTAAGTTTAGCTAATGCCTTGTCTCACTGCAAAAAGAATTTTCAAGTAACCTACACAAACACAAACACTAAACAATAATAAAATATAGAGGAAAAAATTAAAACAACAACGACAAAGATAACTGGCAAACAACCAAGGCTGGAGATCATAAACAGATAGGCTCTACAACACTAGACAGTTTCTACAACAGAGGCTTCAATTTGCCTTTCAACTTCCTAGAAGGAACAAGTGAGAATTGCCGTGTTACAGAATTCCTATAAGAGAATGATAAATAAACCAGATCTTCAAGAGAAACAAAAGCTGGATCTAAATCCTGGAAGAAATTTCTGAGAAGATGCCAGAGGGCATGGTGTGTGTGGTCACAGGCAGCACAGGGCCGTGAATCTGAAGCTCTATAAGACAGAGCTGGACTCTGGACACTGCATAAACAGGTATTTTAATAATGTTGAGACGACAGGCACTGAAATGCTAAGAACTAAGTTTTTTCTACATTCCTATACAAATTAGCATGGTACAATCATACATGAGCCATGCTAACACAAGAGACACTTGTATCTTAAAAGTCAAAGTTAAAGACCATGAAAAAACAAAGACAAAGTGGAGGGTTCAGGACAAATAAGAGGGACAGGGAGTTTGTATGGTGTTATACAATGAGCTTAGTAAAAATCCACCCCCATCAGCAAAAAGAAAACAAAACTGCTAAAGCAACCATAACACAAAACCAAACCATGGGACTCAATGAGACTGAAAACTGAAAATTGAAAACACAACCTGATGCCACTGTCCATCTAGACTAAAGTGTCTCCGGGTCACTCATCTAAATTCACACTCCACTCCCCATGTTTGATAGGTGTTTACTAAATATTTCTATGTGCCAGGCACTATGGCAGGCTCTGTGAATTCAGCCTGAATAAGGCAAGGCCTGTGCTCTCGTGAAGCCAACACTCTCGTGGGAGAGGCAGATAACAGACAGTTAACCAGTAACTATATACATCATGTCAGAGAGAAACTGACACTGAGGAAACCACCCAGGATGAGGGGCAGCAAGGCCTGGTGCCGTCCAGACGGGAAGTGCCATGCGATCTGATAGAGGAGGGGTGGGGCACGCAGGAAGGTGGGAAGTGTGTTCTAAGTGGGGAGCCTCAAGCACAGGTGTCCCAAGATGGGGCCTCTCAAGGGGTAGAGTTCAGCAGTAGGAGGCCAGCACAGCTGAGAAGAGGGGTGACAGACACAGTAAGAAATGAGGTCACAGAGGCTGATGTGTGTGTGAGATCAAGGAGGACGTTAGAGGATGTTAGAGTAAACGTCATAGAAAACCAATTCAAGGCTGACATTTTGGAAAGATCTCTGGTTCCATGGTGTAGACAGACTGTGCAGGCAGCAGCCGGAAGTTAATGCAATCATTGAGGACAGGGCACTAGGGAGGACTCTCCAAGCGATAGGTGGTGCCGAAGCCACAAGGGAAGGAAGAAAAACAGCCCAGGACTGAACCTGGGACACTCCCACCTTCAGCAGGAGGCAAGTGCATGAGGGTCAAAGGACACAGGTTAACAGCCAGCAAGGTGGGAAGACCATTAGGATACTGTGAAGTTAGGAGCCAAGATAATCACCCACTACAACATGACACAGTAGAGCCAGGTAAGTTAACAAGTTGGAACTAACTACTAAATCTGGCTGCACCAGGGTCATTAAAGAGCTCGACAAATGCCGCTTAGGACAGCTGTCTACCTGGACTGGACTCCAGAGGGAATGGAAGCAAGAAGATCTGGACTGGACTCCAGAGGGAAGGGAAGCAAGGAGACCTGGACTGGACTCAAGAGGGAATGGAAACAAGGAGATGGGACAGCAAGCAGACAGCTGAAGTGTTCTACAGTGGAAGATGGGCTGCCCCGGGGTGGCTTCATCTAAGATGAGAGATAATACCACCTTAGAAAGATAGGGAGTGACCCAACCATGCAAGAAACGCCTGGCACTGCAGCCAGAGGAGACTGAGGAGCAAAGACAATGACAAGTGAGGCGGGCTCTCGGGGAGACTGGAGGTTGGGCACATGGTGCTGGGAAGACACAGGCCATCTGCCTCCAGGCAAGATGGAGTCACAGGAGCTAGGTTAACTTTCCCTTTAAAACCACCAAGAAACCAAATAAGATAGATGAAATGATTGTTTTCTAGATGTGGGACATAGGGCAACAAAGGACATGGATTCCTACGTGACATGAGACCTTTTTTCTTTTTTTTTTTTTTTGAGAGAGTCTTGCTCTGTCACCCAGGCTGAAGAACAGTAGCGCAGTCTTGCAACCTTGGCTCACCGCAACCTCCACCTCCTGGGTTCAAGTGATTCTCACCTCAGCCTCCTGAGTAGCTGGGATTACAGGCACACACCACCAGGTACGGCTAATTTTTTTTTTTTTATTTTTAGTAGAGACGGGGTTTCACCATGTTGGTTAGGCTGGTCTCGAACTCCTGACCCTGTGATCCGCCCGCCTTGGCCTCCCAAAGTGCCGGGATTCCAGGCGTGAGTCATCATGCCCGGCTTGACATGAGACATTAAAGTAACCCCCACAGGTCCAGCCCACTGCCCTGAGGGAAGTCCCAGGCTGTGCCCAGGGAGTGGGAAGTCAGGTGGGAACCCAGTGTATGGCTGCGTGAAAGAGAAAAAGAGAATGCAGGAGATGGGGAGGCTGAGTGCATAGGCCAGACGGCAGGAGGAGCTCCAGAGAACCGCAGGGCCCAGGCCCCAGCACATTGTCGGCCAGGTTCTTTGCAAAGCACAGATGTGATGAAACTACCCGAGGCTCATGGAAGAACCACCTGAGAGGATCAGAAGTGTAACAATATATGTCATTCACGTGCAGGGCCTGAAATGGTTAACCGTCCCCCCGCCCAGAAAATCTTGTGATTCCCGGAGCCCTGCCTTGGTGATAGCAAACAGGTCCCTCACCACACGGTTCCACTCACACCTAACACATTTTAAAAACAAGATATGAAAGGATCACACTGTTTCCAAGAAACTTGGCTGCATCTCAGAACAAATATCAAATACTTAAAGAAATACAAAAATACTAAGCCCTGAATAAAGTAAAACTCAATTTAACCAAAAATGACCACGCACGCAAAGAAAGCAGCAGGATGGTGTGACCTGTGACAGTGAGAAATATCAACCCACAGACGTCGTCCAGACCTGACACAGATGGTAAAATTAACTGAGAAGGATGGTAAAAGTTACCATAACTGTATTCCATATGTTCACAAAGTCAGGTAAGGACATAAAAGTTACAAAAATAAGAAAGAAAAGAGAAAAAACTTATAGAAATGAAAACTCCCATGCCTGATATTAAAAATACCTGATGAGATTAACAACAGGTTAGGCATTAGAGCAGACTTGGGAACCTGAAGACACAGTAACAGAAACTTCCCAAAATCAAACAGAAAATGAGAAGCACGACGAGCTCCAAGGATCAGTCAGCTGCGGACAACATCGAGCAGCTCAGCTCCAGTGTAGCATCAGACCCTGGCACAGTCCGCCCCCAACCCAGAGCAATCTACACACGTGAACAGAGAGCGCCGGAAACCACCACCACATGGACAAAGAGGTGTGCTTTTTTGCTTGTTATAATTTAAATCTCTTTTAAAAATAACTGACTTTTAAATAAAAATAAAAACAATATATTGTCAGTTTATAACATAAGTAACCGCAAAATGCATGATGACCAAAGCATCCAGGCCACGAGAGCAATGGCGGCAGACTGCCCTGATGCTGTGCTCTACGTGAAGCAGCACGCAGCTGCTTCACAGGTAGACTGGGTTAGCCGAAAGCAGTGGAACAAGACGCAAAGAAATCACTAAAACAGCAAAACAAAGAAGGCTACTCCACAAGAAAACAGAAAAAGAGGGAAAGAGGAACGAAGAACGGATGAGTCAAAAAACAGAACACGCCTAGCACAAAATCTCGGTTTCTGATATCACTCTCCAATGAAGGACCCAGCGCTCCTTGGAGAAATGGCTGATTCTAAGACTGAAGCAAGGAGAAAAAAACAAAACCAAACAAAATAACCACGAAAAGCCCTACGTTGATGGGGCATGTCAAAAGGAGCCAACCAGAACTCCTGATGGCCAAAGCTAGAACAATTTGAGCAACAAAATGAAGCAGTATTAGATTATAACGAAAAGGATAAAACAAACATTCCTGAATCCACACTGCTATAAATAGTTGAATAAGTAAATAAAGGAGAAGAGACAAATCTCCCATACATAAGAATTTTAAATAATTTACGAAGATTCGTGTCCTCATAGAGGGGGACTGTAAATCCCCAATTCCTTGAGTGTGGGCCGTACGCAGCGACTTCCTTCCAAACAGTACAACACAGAAATGGGGAGGGAAAGGGTAACTTCACAGTGAGAAACCCAGTAAACAGCCAGGCGATCAAGATCCACACCAACAGTGATATGTCACGCTGGCAGTGTGCACCTTGACATACGTGATGAAAATGGTGTTTTAACCTCTCAAACCCATTAACACTGCAGCATCACAACGAGAAAACATCCAATTCTAATAGAAAAGGATGCTACAAACCACTTGACTAGTACTCTTCAGAACTATTATATCAAAATTACCACAAACAAGGAAAGCCTGGGAGACTGTTACAGCCAAGAGGAGCCTAAGGAGACATAACAATTAAATATAATGTGGTTCTCAGCTGAGATCTTGAAACAGAAAAAGGACGTCAGGTTACAACGTATCACTACTGGTTCAGTGATGGGGACAAATGCACCATATTAATGTGAGACGTTAATAGTAAGAAAAACTGGGTGCCAGGTGTATGGGAACTGTGTTCAATCGTCTCCATCTGTCTGTAAGTCTAAAACTATTCTAAAACCAACAGCAAGATGACAGACCTAAACCGAACCAAAGCAATTACCACACTAAATGTTAACATTCTAAATAGAAGACAAAAAAGCAAAACCCAAATGTTATCTTATCTACAACAAATGCACTTTATTAAATACACAAATAGGTTAAAGTAAAAAGGATATAAGGTATACCATATTAAGGCTAGTCAAAAGAAACCTGGAGTGATTACATTAACATGAGACAAAGTAAATTGAGAGCAAATACTATTACTAAAGATAAAGACAGGGGTCAATCAATCAAGAGGCCACAAAAATCTTAACAAGTCTTCAAATACATGAAGCAAAAACTGATAAAACTAAAAGGATAGGCCGGGCGCGGTGGCTCAAGCCTATAATCCCAGCACTTTGGGAGGCCGAGACGGGCAGATCACGAGGTCAGGAGATCAAGACCATCCTGGCTAACACAGTGAAACCCCGTCTCTACTAAAAAAAATACAAAAAAACTAGCCGGGTGAGGTGGCGGGCGCCCGTAGTCCCAGCTACTTGGGAGGCTGAGGCAGGAGAATGGCGTGAACCCGGGAGGCGGAGCTTGCAGTGAGCTGAGATCTGGCCACTGCACTCCAGCCTGGGCGACAGAGCGAGACTCCGTCTCAAAAAAAAAACCAACCAAACAAACAAAAAAAAAACCCTAAACGGATAAACAGACAAATGCATAAATTAATAGAACCTTTCTTTCAATAGCTGACAGAACAATTAGGCAGAAATCAGGACTCTAAAAAATCAGGACTCTAAGAAATCAGTGCTCTAAAAAAATAGTCTTTTTTAAAAAAGATGTTTTGATACTAGTCCTTAGGGAAATATAAGGGTTATAAGGGTCATAAGGATGTGGTGCTTTAATCTACTACTGGTTGAGAATAGAAAATGGTACCACCACTTTGGAAAACTGCTTTACCATTTCTTAAAAGGATAAACATGCCTACGAGATGATCCAGCTACTCCATTCCAAGGTATTTTACCCAAGAGAAATGAAAACATAAGTTTATATGAAATCTTGCTGACAAATGTTCACTTTTATAAATACTTTATTTATTGGTAAAGCCACATTTTGAAAACAATCCCCAAATCCATGAATAGGGGAGCGGAAAAACAAACTGTGATATATCCATATCATGAATACTTCTCAGCAATAAAAATAAATGATTAATTCATGTTACAACATGAATCAATCTCAAAAATAGTAACTTAAGTCAGACAAAAACAGTACACACTGTCAAATTCTATCACACGTCTGCTGTCCAGCAACTTGTGGGGCTGACGCTGGAGGATCTCTGGAGCCCAGGAGTTCAATTTTTTTTTTTTTTTAAAGAGAAAAAAATCTACAAAATGCAAACTGACATACAGTGATAGAAAACAGACCACTGGTTCCCTGGAGAAAGGAGAGGGCACAGGAAGCTCTTCCTGGTGATTGGGATGTTCATGACCTTGACTGTGATAAGGATTTTACAGGTACAGAACAACTTATCAAACTGGGTGGACAAAGCAAAGAGGAATGAAAGAGGCAACAAACCAGTAATGTATTATTTCCTCAATTCTCCTTAAGCTGTGGAAAATCTAGGGTATACCTGAACTATATGATGTTTATTGTACATCGGTTATGCCTCACTAATGCTTTATAGGAGTGAGGGAAGGAGTTGTGGGAGGGAGATGAAGGAGGAAGACAGAGCAGAAGGTATTCTTTTTCTTCTTTTGAAAATAGTTTTAAATACCCCCTTTAAAAAGAATCACCTTCTTTTGAAATTAAACTTTCCAGAATATACTTTAACGTGCTGTTATTTCCCTTTTGATAATGTTCCCTATCTCCTATCTTCAGACAGATTTTAACATGTTATTTCACTTTTGGTAACATTATTTATCTGCCATCTTCAGGCAGATTTTCACATGTTATTTCACTGTTGATAACATTACCCATCTTCTATCCTCAAGACAAATCTTCACATCTATCTACCTCCTATCTATCTTCCATTTTCTGTATAAATTCTGACCCCAGTTCAAGATTAGGTCATTTCAATTTAGTCTGAAACTTAAATTGTTTATTTTGAATCCCTTTTACTTCCTGCCATTAGGATTCTCACTCCTTCAATGTATAATGGCCTTTTATCTTCTGTAAAAATCTGTTTTAATGATGAGGATTCCTTTCCTTTGCCATCTTAAATTCAATGGACTCTAACATGACTCCAATTTATCCCAATGTTCTGCCATTCCCAAGTCACTAACCAGTTATTGGTAAATTAACAAGGGGGATATAATCAAATTAATTGCTGAATACCGGCACTTCCTCAGATTTAGAAAACTGCTCATATAGACAGGAAATTCACTTTAAGCAAATTCAAGATGGCAAATTTATATTTACAAGAAACAAACATGGCTTAATTTTTGTGCCTTTATAAATACTTCATTCATTTTACCAAACAATTATTATTTAAAGCAACAAGCTCCACTGAAGTTTTTAAAAAAACAAAACAAAACAAAAAACTGTCACAGAACATCTACATACTCATTTTCCCTCTTAAGTGACAGTTTCTGATTCTGACAGTCTTAAGCCAACGAAATCATTCTGCATGGCTGTGCCTTACAGCATTGAGGTCTGGCCTCTCTGGCCCTGCCCAGTACATTCCCTGGTCACCACGATGACGAAATGTCCATGGCAAGTGGGGTGGGGGAGGGGCAGGGACTGGTTAAGAACAACTGCGGTAATAAAAATGAAGACATGGGAGGCCGAGGCGGGTGGATCATGAAGTCAGATCGAGACCATCCTGGCTAACATGGTGAAACCCCGTGTCTACTAAAAAAATTTTTTGGTGATCCGGCCGCCTCAGCCTCCCAAAGTGCTGGGATGACAGGCGTGAGCCACCGTGCCCAGCCCAGGTTTCATCTTTTGAGACCTTACATGCTCCATGGCACCCTCCCTAAACAAGGACTCTCATCTTCTCTGCATCCACATAAGAGTGAGTTTAAAGTAGAATTAAAAGGAGGCAAAGAAAGACACATTGTTCAGAGACTGTTAATATGCTAAATAAAAAAAATACATAAAGCAGACCATAATCCCCGGGAAAATGAACCCATAAGATATGTTTACCTGTCTCGCTATTTTCAGGCAGAGAGTCATATTCTGAGGGACCCAGAGCGAGCGCGTTCATGTCTGCTGGGTCCGACTCCTGCGGGTCTGGCAATGCTGCATTCTCATGGCTCTGGTCACCATCACCACTGGCATCCGATCCTACAGTTAGGAGTTTACCCCAAGGCAGGGTTAGAAGCATAACTTTCTCTTAGAACAAAGCTTACACTTGCAGTTACTCAACTTCTTTAACTGAATTGTAAAAGACCTCTGGACTCTCAAGCACTGCCACATACCATGACACAGTTGTGAATGAACAACAACATCTTAAAGACAGATTAAAATGGCAACAAAAGCACAGGCCTGAAAGCCGGGGGCTGCACACCACAGCCATGCTCAACTTACCCTGTGGGCCACGGTCTGCGTGGTGGCCAGCCGCCTCCTCCCATGCGGCACTCACACCGTCAGCAGCACTGCTTGCTTCCAGATGTAACACAGGAGCCCCCCACACTTCTGCATTAGGGTTCAGCTCTGAAACCTTAGTTGCTGGTACCTAGGAAGAAATAGGAGACAGACATTTGTATCCAAATGTCAACCAAATACAATTTTACTCCTTAATGCAGAGTTAAGGGACATCTGATACAGGCTCCAAAGGCTCAGCCTATGTATTTACACACACCTTTGGGATGAAATCAGGTTAAAAATTAAAAAAAAAAAGAAAATGCAGTCAGGATTCCCATCAAATTCTCCCCAAGTTTTAAGTTCCTCCTCCCAAGACCAAGGCTTGCAGAGATGGGGAAGGACCGGCCTGCCACCAGAAGATTCAGTATTTCACAAACTGTACCTGAGGAATAGCTGGTGACTTCCTAGACTCCTAATAAAATCAAATTCAGGGTTTTACAAACTTGAATACAATGTAGATGAATAAAATTCTACACAGAAAGCTTAAAAAAGTCAGCAGTGCACGGTGGCTCACGCCTGTAAACCCAGCACTTTGGGAGGCCAAAGCGGGCGGATCATCTGAGGCCAGGAGTTCATGACCAGCCTGGGCAACATGGCTCTACTAAAAATACAAACTTAGCCAGCAGTGGTGGCGCGCGCCTGTAATCCCAGCTACTTGAGAGGCTGAGGCAAGAGAATCACTTGAACTCAGGAGGCGGGGGTTACAGGGAGCTGAGATCGCACCATTGCACTCCAACCTGGGCGACAGAGCAGAACTCCATCTCTAAAACAAAAAAAAGAAAGAAAGCTTCAAAAAGTCACATAAACAAAAGGTGTAGAAAATGAAAATTGCTCCTAAGAACAAAGGTGTTCTAATAGGTCTGTCAGGGATACTGTAGGATAAGAAAGCTCAGGCATCCTTTGAGGAAGAAGATAAAATATCTCACATTTTTCACAGAACTACCTGTTCCCATTCCCAATACAGCTTCAGTATCACCTTGATAGAGAATCCACAGGTGACCATGAGGCTGCTAGTCCAGTGTTCCGGACAATGGGCTCTCAGATCACTGGGGCTGAGGCCAAAGCTGCCATGGACAGCTGTGAACATGGGCTAAACCTCACCTGGAAGACAGAACAACTCCCGCCATCAACATGATGCCTGGCACATACCAAGCTCATCGGTCATCACGACAGTCACGCATGCCCAATTAGTCCGACAGGGCAGTCCTCTACTCAAAACCCTCCTGCATCAGCTTGGCTCATTTGGAGTAAAAGACGAAGTTCCCACTGCAGCACAGAGCCCTCCTGTGCTCACTCCTCCCTGGCCTTGTCCACTTCCAAGCACACTGACCTCCTTGCTGTCTCTAGGCACACTGGCACTTTCGCTCTTCCCATCCGTCTGTCCAGAACATCCTGCCAAGAGACCGGGGACTGGTGGTCCTTCTTGACATAGAGTATAAACCCACAACAGTCCCCCACCATGTGGATACTCCCTACTCCCTGCTTTTTCTGATACAAGCCTTTCTTATGCTTACAACCTTGAAGCACTCCCCTGAAGTCTAAAGAAAAGTCAAATGTCCAAACACACAATCCTTCAACAAACTTACACATTATTTGCCTTTTCAAATGTACCACACACCTTCACACCACAGTGCAGGAAGTCAAAGTTTCTGGAGGAAGGGACAGGTCCCTGGTACCCGGTGCCCCTTGGACCCAGGCTGCAAGCTGGGAGCAGTTACACTGCACTACCCCAGCATGAAGCATAGACACACCAGTTTCTGTGGCCCAGAACACAGGAGAAGGGCTGGGAAGCACCACCATGGGCCGTCAAGAAAACAATGGGTGCATTAACAGTTTTTAAAAGACAGAATAAATCCACATTGGCTCAGGTCATGAGGCTGGTAGGAAAAAACATAAAACTATTTCTGAAACTGAGAGAAGGCGGCTGATGTGGTTAAACTTATGGTATACACTTTGTTCGTTCCTGCTCCTCCAGTCACTGGACCACCAATGAGCATCATGCCAATAAAACCAAATGCTTCAGTGAGGACCTATCTGGAATTCTTTTTCCTTTTTTTAAAGTACTGGTGATAGGGCAAATAATTGGGTTCCTTCAAGAATATTATAATCAAGAAACACCAATTCTTCAATTTTCCCTCTTGCATTACATCTAAATTTCATTTTTGGCCTCTGCTTCTGCACGGTGTTACTTGCACTCTTCTCTCTCATTAACCCATCTGTCCAACAAGTGCCTCCGACATGTTCACCAGCATGCTTGTGCCAGGCACAGCGCTGAGCTGGCAGGTGTGATGGTGAAGGAAACAGACAAGAGCTCATGGAGCTACATGAGGGGGCAGGAGACAGCCACAGGTCACCCACAACACTGGCTCTGGCAGCATTCACACCTTTCCGCCTGTTCTGTTGTCTTTGTCAATTCATTTCTCTATTCTCTTTCCTACTCTAATACTTCCATGCATCGCCTTTCCTAGTTAGACCCAGTCTCTTTCCACCACCACACAGTCCAGTTTTCCAGCCTTGGTTCCATTCCATCCACTTCGCTGGCTCCCCTCAGCTCATGCACATACTACACGTGCTTTAAATTCCCAACACTAACTAATAGTAACCTTCTCTATTATTAGCACCTTTTGCAGTTGAGTGTCCTTCAGTACCAAAATATATTTTGTAGTTTATTAATACAGACCAACAGCACTTTGAAAGCAGTGACAGCATGGCTGTTGGGGCCCCCATGGCCCTCATGCTCCTCCCATTCCAGGGTGGCAGTCACCATGGGCATTCCGTTCACTGTAGTACTACTGATAGCTAGCACAGTCCCGAATTCAGTAGGGAGGTGCTCAAGATAAATGAGGAATGAATCAATGTTTAATAAATAACATAAATTTACATTTTCCACTATTTGACAACTTCTGCAAGGTTTTATGCCACAAATGACTAGGACTCTACCCTTAACCAGTGACTACTTCTTAGTGAAGAAGTCCAAATCAGGTGTATGCAGTTAGGAAATGTTCAATCAATCCTGTGACTGAAGAGATGTGACCAGGAATGAAAGAATGAAGACGTCTTTTGAGGCTTAATGACATTCAAGGATCTACCGTGTGCTGAGCACATTCTACGCACTTCCTTGTACTGAATTAGAACAAGTCTTGGAGGCAGTTATTAACTGGACTCATTTCACAAATGAAAAAACCAAGGCAGAGAAAGGTTAAGTAACTTGCCCATAAAAACGATGGTTAATTAGAAAGTTAGATTCTAAGCAATTGTGTTCAGCAAAATACAACATTCACCAAGAGTTCATTAACTTACAATTTACAAGAGAAATAGTTTGTATTAAACAAAGATCTGAATCTCCTACTATTTCTATAAAATATGGCTATTCTCTTGCAGTCATATGGAACTCTAAATGGTTATCAAGAACTCCAGCGTCGGGCCGGGTGTGGTGGCTCATGCCTGTAATCCCAGCATGTTGGGAGGCCAAGATGGGCAGATCACTTGAGGTCAGGAGTTCAAGGCCAGGCTGGCCAACATGGTGAAACCCCGTCTCTACTAAAAATACAAAATTAGCTAGGTGTGGTGGCACACACCTGTAATCCCAGCTACTCAGGAGGCTGAGGCAGGAGAATCATTTGAACTCAGGAGGCGGAGGTTGCAGTGAGCCGAGATGGCACCCCTGCACTCCAGCCTGGGCGACAGAGCAAGACTCCATCCTTTAAATAAATAAATAAACAAACAAACTCCAGTGTCGTCTGCTTGACTATAAGTCTTATTTTTTCCATTAAAAATGTATGGCCAAGCAATGGTTATTAAAACCACAGGTAAGCGGACCTTAACAGCCACATTCCAAAGTGAACATGCCTGAGTTCAGATGCTTAAATAAACCCTTCTACCCCACCCACCCTGTGAGAAACACTAGGCTCCACTTTGAAAAATAACGTATCAACTAATAAGTTTGTATACTATGGACATGAGACACAACAGTCTCTCTGACAAGTTACTGAGTAGGAACCAGAGTGACTAATACTGCAGAAGGGGGACTGGCCAATGAGGCATAGAAAGCAGGTGAGAGACGGGGGAAAGAAACATTCCATGCAAGCCCCAACCACTCCTAGAGATGCACTAAAAAGTTTAGTAATTCAGGGCAATTTGCTGACTCCGGAACCATACAAGGCTCTACCTCCAGTTCTTCATTTGTGAAATGGAGTAACAATTGTTATATTAAGATTTGCTACAAAAAAAGACACCTGTAACAGCACTTTGAAAACTGAAGTTCTGAAAGGCAAGGCACCATCGTTAAATGTGGTAATGCCTCATATGAGAATACTGTTTGGGAATACCTCATAATGGAAAAGCTAATTTAAAACTGGAAGCACACCTCTCACTTAGGCATCATTTATGCTCTGTGTTGACATCTGAGGCAGTGACACTGGTAACCAACTGAAAATTACGTCACTTCTGTAAAAGATTAACTGCAGATTATCTTAAAGATGTAGTTTTATACTGTTTTGCCTCCACCACCATTTAAGGAGCAAAACTAATGAATTTGAACATAACTCTCTCCAGAAAAACTCCCAATGTGGGCATGGAAGTAAAAGAGGTTGATGGATCATTCCTTACGTTATAGAAGGGGATTTCTACTTGTTTATTTCCATACAGTAAGTGTTGACATTTAAGCCATCTTTATCTCCTTAATATCAATACTTTTTCTTGCTTCATTGCCCACAAAAATCACAAATAAACCACTGGCTGAATAATGAGATCTTGCTACTCTGAGTTGTGCTTTCAATCACACTGCTTCAATAAATGTCTGTTTTGTGAGCAAAACTAATTTCCTGTTGTTGAATGTTGCCATTTATTACAGAATTTCTAGAAAGATGTTCAAATTAGCTGCCCATAGAATCATTTGCTAAGCTTCTTCCAAACCAGAGGGGCAGCCCCATCTTGGGGTTCTGAAAAAGAAAGAACTCCACAATGATTGTAACTGCAAGAAGACAGAACCAAGATTTTATAGTCAGTTAAAAGTAGCAAATTCTACCTGCCTCAGACACATACAAAGATATCAGGAAGCACAGATTTTTTTTTTTTTTTTTTTTGAGACGGAGTCTTGCTCTGTCGCCCAGGCTGGAGTGCAGTGGCCGGATCTCAGCTCACTGCAAGCTCCGCCTCCCGGGTTCACGCCATTCTCCTGCCTCAGCCTCCCGAGTAGCTGGGACTACAGGCGCCCGCCACCTCGCCCGGCTAGTTTTTTGTATTTTTTAGTAGAGACGGGGTTTCACCGTGTTAGCCAGGATGGTCTCGATCTCCTGACCTCGTGATCCACCCGTCTCGGCTTCCCAAAGTGCTGGGATTACAGGCGTGAGCCACCGCGCCCGGCCAGATTTTTAGATAAGTTTGTCTTTTGCAGTGTGACTTACACCTTCAATGGGCTCACAGGCTTACTAAATCAACTACACTGCCCACGAGATAAGATGCCCTCAAAGGGCTCTGACTGCACTGCGGCCAGGAAGACAGAAGAGCTGGCAAAATTCACAGACAGAAAAAAGTCAACACAGAGCTGTGTAGGACAACTAGCAGGGCATGCTTTAGTGCTAACAAGAGTTTGCACACAAACTCTGGCTTAAGTACACCAAACAAGAATTCATATTCTCCAATTTGGAAATCATTGTTAGAGTAATTCACAGCCATATATAAGCATTCAAACAACTACCCACTGTTTAGAATAAATCTTTATTAATTTTAAGTTAAAAACAATTAAAACGGGCTGGCCTGGTGGCTCATGCCTGTAATGTCAGCACTTTGGGAGGCTGAGGCGGGTGGATCTCCTGAGGTCAGGAGTTCAAAACCAGTCTGGCCAACATAGCGAAATCCCGTCTTTAAAAATACAAAAATTAGCCAGGCGTAGTAGCACATGCCTGTAATCCCAATTACTTGGGAGGTTGAGTCACGAAAATTACTTGAACCTGGCAATCACTTGAACTTGGGAGGTGGAGGCTGTAGTGAGCCGAGATCCCGCCACTCGACCTGGGTGACAGAGTCAGACTCTGTCTCAAAAAATAAATAAAAGTAATTAAAAAATTAAAATGTATAGCCTAGCATACTGCAGCACAACAGTAAAACAGAGAAAACATACTTACGAACTGTCCGTCTCTATCATGCCATCCCCAAATAACACCGTCCTCTGACACCGGTAGCTGAGGAGTGTTTTCTGAAAACGAAGCAATTTCCAAGCCCTGTGGCTTGTGGTGTAGATCCTCACTAAATACTGTTTCACCTTCTAGTGCACCTTTTGTGACTGTATTAGTCCAGAGATAGCGCACTTGATACCCACCACAACCACTGGCCAGTCTTTCAGAAAATACTGGATTTCCTAACCCTCCCATTGGGTAATAAGAAAATTCACTCAAAAAACAGGAGACTCCTTCTGGGACACTCTGCCAATTCACTTTTGAGGGATGTTCAGATCTATTTAGGATACCTTCTGTGAGTGATGAAATGTGGCCACTACTTGGTACGACAGTGTCTTTGTTGTCCACGGGGACAGCGGGAATCCCCTGGGCCGCATTGCAGGGGGCAGCTGTGTATCTGTCCACTAGGGCGGGATCAACACCAACCAAAAAGAAATGCCCACTGGAAGTGTCACGTGACTCTGTTTTCTCAAAACTCACCTTAGCATTTCCCATAAAACCCATTTCACCATTTAAAGTCAACTGTTTAAGAGTGGACTTGGTGTTTCCTTCTTTGAAACGGTGTGCACGTTCATTTGTCCCATATGGACCCAGGCAGTCAATAATTTTGGGATCAATACTATCTTTCTCCAAATAAAGTCTCTCTTCCTCTTCTTTACGTGTTAGTTTTGGTCTACTCAACCCTGATGTATTAGGACCAAAGATACCAGGAGCGTCTTCAATTGATTCACAGTAAATTCCCTTCCATTTTGCGCTTTTACCACTACTAACAGAATTCTCTACTATTTCTGACTTCTGTGTAACTGGATTAAAACTCGGACTTAACGGTGGTATAACATTAAGACCATTATATTTGCAGTTGTATACTCGGTGTGTTTCATAATTTTTTTCTATTTGATTAGTTTCAAAATCAGCGTTCTCCGTTGTACTAGAACTAACGCAGGAGAGTATATCCTGACGTGGCACTGCCTCATATCTTTGTGTGCCTGTTTCCCCCTCACAGGTTGTTTTAGAATCTGACTTGACAGTCTCTATGTCATCTTCAGTTGTCTCTCTATACTTTGCTTGCAGTGATTCTTTTTCACCACTTTCTAACCTTTGAGGGTCACTCAGCTGGTCTTGTGACACACTGAATGAACTCTTCACACATATTTCACCCTCTGTTTTGTCACCTGGGCTTGTTTCCCTCTCTTCTTCCTCTGCGCAGGTGAAAACAAATATGGAGGAAATACAGTTACTGTGAAGAGATCTGGAGTGACTGCGAGACTTGCCATTGGGTGGCACTCCTTGTGCCATGCTAGGCTTTAGGCCATCTGTCCTCTGCACCATCCCCTCCGTGTCCACCAAACGCTTCATACAAGTTTGGTCACAGGTCTGTGCTGCAGCCTCATCTACGTGACACCAAGATTTCGATTCAAAAGCCCTTACACCATGACCCTCAGCCTTCAAAACGCCACTTCTGTCCTCCTCTTGGTAAAAGGCACTATTTTCAGACTGCAGAGACACCTCTCCTCTGTCTGGCAGCAGGGAACTTCTGGCCTCCAGGCTGCGGTCCCCTCTGCGCTGCGCCTTCCTGACTAGCCCGGGAACAGGTTCCAGCTCCCAGCAGTCATCAAGCTGGCTTGGGGCTGCTTCTCTTGAATTAGCATGACCTGAGAGACACCCATTTCCAAATCTCACTGCAGTGATAGGCCTCTTGGGACTTAAATCAATTCTATCTAGACCAACAGGAAGGATACTATCTGATTTGCTAACATCCAAGTGGAAATCATCATTGTCGCTTAGTGGTGTGATAGAGTGATTTTCTCTCTCCTTTTTAGAATGTAAACTCTGGTCGGCAATAACTGTTACCACCTCCAGGTCATTACACCCTGCAACATATGCAGTGTCAGTACAGAAACCACCAGGTGGATGTGCAGTGTCAGTACGGAAGCTACCAGGTGGGTGTGCGGTGTCAGTACGGAAGCTACCAGGTGGGTGTGCGGTGTCAAGAAGGAAGCTACCAGGTGGGTGTGCGGTGTCAGGAAGGAAGCTACCAGGTGGATGATCCATCTCACTTCCTACTCCTGAGTTACGGCTCTCACTTTCTTCCAGAAGGACACACGCGTGTCTTAGTGAGTCACTGTCCATGTTGTTATTTAATTCAGGGAGTAAGTCGATATTATGTAGTGCACTACTTTCTGCATAATTTTTAGGGAATTCAGTGCAAGCTTCGGCCTGTAAAGCCTCCACCTGCGTGTTACCAGCGTTTGCTTCACAAGGTGCATGGCTGAACACCACAGGCTCAGGGCAAGGCTTGGTTTTCCCACTGCATTCCCCTGTCCTTTCACCTGGACCCAGCGTGTCCCAAGGTGAGAGTTCTTCCTGCCGTGGCTCTGGCTCGCTGGCCCCTGACACGGCACGCAGCGCTGAAGGCACAGCAGAGCAACACTCTAGTCTTGCAGCTACTCTGTCTGCCCAGGTGCCCAGCTCCTCTGCTACGCTTGGGCAGGCAGAGTCGGCAACACAAATGCTGTGAAACTCGCACTCTCTTGAATCCTGACATTGCTGATGATCAATACCAACAGAGTTTCCATCTTTCTTCTCCCGATCGGATGGGTCAAAAGACTTACGCTCATCACCGCTACTGAGGTGAACGCTGACCACCATTTCTTTCTCTACTAAAGAGTTTTTACAAGTAGCTGGATAACAGTGCAGATGGCCACTCACGTAGGTTTCCTCCTGCAGGCCTCGGTCAGAAGGCAGGGGCACACATGAGAAAGGCTCCTCATCTTCATAACAA
Organism: Theropithecus gelada; assembly: GCF_003255815.1. NCBI lineage: Eukaryota > Metazoa > Chordata > Mammalia > Primates > Cercopithecidae > Theropithecus > Theropithecus gelada. Next base: position 753,042 of record NC_037677.1, read on the forward strand.
CCTTGTCGGCTGCCGTTACCCACACACGGTAGATCACAGACCCCCTCAGAATTCTGCTCATTAACAACAATATCTGAATTCTTGTCACTCTCATCCAAGTTATCATACCTTGTTAAGAATGTATATATAAAAGAGGAAAGAGGGTTCAATAACTGCTTGGGTCTATGACCCTGTTTGTGCCCAGACCCTGAGAAAATCCTTGTCCGCGCGCTAATGCCAGCTGCACTGCTGGCTCCACTGCCAACAATGTGAACCTCCTCACCTTCAGGGGTATCAAATAATGAAGATAAAGTTTTACTTATCTTGTTTTCTGGTTCCTTCTCCTCCACAGATTTTTGTAACAGGCCAGTTTTTTCACTGTCATTGTCACTACTTAGTTCTTTGCTGAAGCAACAGCCCATGTTTGAGAGCTCACAAGCATACGACACGCGTGCCGATCCCGAGCCTCCACAGACGCACCTCACGCTAACATTAACTTGCTATAATTTCTGAGGAGAAGCCAACACCCAGAGAACAAAAATAACCCCTTGCACAGCGGTCACATGTTCCTGCCACTCAAACCCAAATCCTAATGACAACAGAGCCCGACTGACAGCCAGCATACTCCATGTGCCCAATTCCAAACAGGACCGGGATCCAAAAGCTCAGAACAGCACCAAGAATGCTGCATTGTGTTTTTTCTTATTCTCATAAACTCAACAAAACATAACTTTAAATGTTATCCCAGCCAGAAAGATTTCAGGCTTCTGGTTTTTCTACAGTGTTCCAGTATTTCCCAAATTATATTTCATGGGATGGTGTTAACTAAATAAAATAGTTCATAAATTCCCCCAAAGGAAAACTGTATCAGAATTTTGCTCTGTAAAATATATAGCTCCTTACAGTTGTATTTAATTTTCTAAATTTACGAAATGTCGTCTGAAATAAATAGCAATTTTAAAAAGGTGAAAAAAATCAAAGGAGAGGAAAAAATAAATAGCAATAAAAAATAGTGTCTGTAGGAATCAAGAAATTATCACTAATTATGTCAGGTGTGAAAATGGAATGATGTTAGAGATGCATGCTGAAGTATTTGGGGCAAGGCGATACATTATCTACAACTTGCTTTAAAATACCCTAGCAAATACAGTAAATATATACACACATATATAAAAGTTAAAACAGTCATGTGCATAGGGGGAGGAATAGATTTAAAAACAGCAGTCCAGGCCGGACGTGATGGCTCATGACTGTAATCCCAGCACTTTGGGAGGCCAAGGGGGGTGGATTACCAGAGTTCAGGAGTTTCAAGACTAGCCTGGCCAACATGGTGAAACCCCATCTCTACTAAAAATACAAAAAATTAGCCGAGGGTGGGAGTGCGTGCCTGTAGTTCCAGCTACTCGGAAGGCTGAGGCAGGAGAATCACTTGAACCCTGGAGGCAGAGGTTGCAATGAGCCGAGATCGCGCCACTGCACTCCAGCCTGGGTGACAAGAACGAAACTCCACCTCAAAAAAACAAAACAACACAGCAGTGGAATGTGGGGATGGGTAATTGTTCAAGTTCATGATGCTGCATTCGGTTCATGATATTATTCTCTCCACTTCTGCAGATGTCTGAGCACTCCAATTAAGAAAAAGGAAAGAAAAGGAAAAAAAGGGAAAAGAGACCTACAAGCTCTGGTGCCAGAACTAGAAAGTCTCTTGAAAGCACTTGACGCAGGAACGCCCAGCCTGCCATCTGGTGAGAAACAGGCGCTGTCCACAACTAAACAAGTTGCTCCTGCACTACGTGGTCCGGCCCCTAATGGTGGACTCACATAATGGGTCTTGTCTTATCTTATGTTGACATCTGCAATGTTTTGCTTTTAGTATAAGTAATTATTTTTCTTATCATGGTTCTGACATGCTATGTGAAAAACAAAATAATTGTTTTAATTCCTCTGCAAGAGAGATGTTGTTGTTTATTTAACCTGTGAGTTATGACTGGTGTCCCATTAATTTTTTAATGTTAACATTTTATGATAAAAAGTTTAGGAATTATACTTAAACATGAAGGTAACAGGAGCAATTCTTAATACACTAAAATTCAAGTACTGAAATCATCATCATAATGATTATGATGATAATGGTAGTAAACACTTTACATAGCACTATCTGCCACAAAATATTAATTACATCTATGCATCCATTTTGTCACACATCTTAATTTGCACTCTTAACGACTCCCCAAGGTAGATACTACCAATCCACTGTACAGATAAGGGAAATGAGGCACCAAAAGCTTTAGTGGCAGCTTCGAATGACAAAACAAAACTCAGATCATACATTGACCATATTGTTACGCTACTCAAAGAGAATGAAATATCTAAATGGAAAAAAACATTCTGCTCTAAAGATACAAACGGTTCATACCAGCTGTAGAATGAAAGGGCACAGTAAAGCAGACAAGGTCACGAGATCACCTGACTGGGTTTGAGTCTCAGCTCCATTTTTACATGTGTCATTTCTGGCAAATTATTTAACCTCTTTGTCTCAGTTTTCTCATTTGTAAAATGGAGCCAACAACGACATCTATTTCAAAGAGCTGTTACACAGACTTTAAGTAGTTGGAATAGAATCCCAAAGTCTCACTTCAAAGTCTCCCATAATCTGGCCCCAGCCTACCTCTATGATCTTGGCTTCTAAGATACCATTCCTCCAACCTCTTCCATCTCATACCAACGAACGCCAGCACACTGCCTCACCGTTTCTTTCTCCAGTCTCCTCCCCGCACTTTTCAAGCCTTAAAGTCCTTTGTGAAACCATTCTGTGCTGCTCTAACAGAATACCTGAGATGGGGCAATTTATAAAGAACAGAGATTATCCCAGCACTTAGGGAGACCAAGGCGGGCAGATCACCTGAGGTCAAAAGTTCGAGACCAGCCTGACCAACATGGAGAAACTCAGTCTCTACTAAAAATACAAAAAATTTGCCAGGTGTGGTGGTGCATGCCTGTAATCCCAGCTACTCAAGAGGTTGAGGCAGGAGAATCGTTTGAACCCAGCGGGGCAGGGGTTGCAGTGAGCAGATATCATGCCATTGCACTCCAGCCTGGGCAACAAGAGCAAAACTCCATCTCAGAAAAAAGAAAAAAGACAAAAAAAATCCCTTTCCAAAAGGGAGAAATAGGCAAGCAGCAGCAAGAGGTCCCAGGTAAGTTCAAGACCCAACAAGGCAGACAATATTAACTATCAAGCCTCTCTGGAGAATCACCTCCTTTGACTCCAGGTCCTAACCCTCTGGGCACCGTGGAACAGGGTTGAGTCCCCAGGGCCTCAGGCAGCCCTACCCAATGGCTTTGCTGGGCTCAGTCCACCCAGCAGCTGTCAGGGATTGGAGTCTCCTGCCCACAGCTCTCCCAGGCTGATGCTGTAAGCTGGCAGCTCCACAGTTCAAGGCTCTCAGGCCACTCCCACAACTCTACTAGGCAATGCCCTTGGTGGGGCTTCTCTGCAGCAGGTTCAACTCCGAATTTCTGCTTGTCATTGCCTGAGTACAGGCTCTGCTGCTGTGATGAGTCCCTGCCTGGCCCCAGGCTGTCCACAGCATCGTGTAAAATCCAGGTGGAGGCTGCCCCACAGCTCTATAGCATTCTTCTTGCCTGAAAATCAGCACCATGGATGCCACCAAGGTTTATGACTTGTACCTTCTGGAGCTGCAGCTCAAGCCACCACTGGGCCCACTCGAGCCACAGCTGGGATAACTGAGGAGCAAGGCACCGGATGTGGGGAGCAGAGATCCAAGGCAGCTCTGGGCAGCAAGCCTGTGGAGGGCCCCCAGTGCTCATCTACCAAGACACTTCGGCCCTCCTAGAGGGCAAATGTGATGGGCCTGTGATGGGGGGACAGTCTTAACGATATCTGAAGTAGCCTCACCAACACAGCAAGACCCTATCTCTACAAATAAAAACTAAAAGTTAGCTGGGTGTGAGGGCGCGTGTCTGTAGTCCCAGCTACTTGGGAGGCTGAGGCAGGAGGATCACTTGAGCCCAGAAGTTCAAGGCTGCCGTGAGCTATTACTGTTCCACTGTACTCCAGCCTGGGTGACAGAGCAAGACCCTGTCTCTAAAAAAACAAACTAAACTAAACAAAACAAACAATTCTGAAAAGCCTTTCAGATGGCTGAAAGAGCTGGGTGTTTTAAATTATTTCCTTCTTGTTTATCTTTTTAAACGAAATAACAGTGCCAAATACAAAGTATTTCCTCTTGAGTTTAGACTCCAAAGCCAGATTGCCTGGGTCCAAATCCTGGTTCTACCACTTTTTAGTTCAGTAATCTTAGAGATAAATTACTTAAACAGCTTTGTGCCTCAGTTTTCTCATTTGTAAAATGGGGAAAACAGTAACTAGCGGTAAGACAGGTGTAGGGCTAACAGGAATTAATGAGTAAACTGAAGTGTTAGCAGAGTACACAGTAAGAGCCATGACAATCTGCAGTGATTACCACCATATGTGATACATTCTTTTATACTGGAGACATTCATGGAGCACCTACCTGTCAGGAAGACACTGGGATACACCAATGAACAAAACCAAACCCCAGCTTTGATGGAGCTTGCATTCTAGTCCAGGGAGACAAACACTAAATCTAACAAATACCTAACATTGTTAGAAGGTGCTCACTGCTACACGTAAAGGGTCTGAGGCAAGCCAGGAGTGAGGAGATGGATGTGGATAGATAGGACTCGCTGAGAAGGTGAGGCTGAGACTGAGAAAGGTAAGAGAACAAGCCTCAAACACTTCTGGGAAAGGGACATGCCAGGACCAGCTGAGGCAGAGAGCCCTGCGGTAAGATGATGCTGGAATGGTCAAGGGTCAAGAGCCCACTGGGGCTGGAGCAGTGTGCCAGGGGAGAGCCAGTGGCCAGCAGAGTCAGAGAGGACAGGTGCCAGACTGTGAAGGGCCCTGCCAGGACTCAGGCTGATTGTGATGCTGAGCACAGGAGTGGCAGGTTCTGACTTGGCCTTCTCGAAGGGATCCTCTGGCCACTGTGTTAGAAAGGAAGGGTGGGTTGGGGACACCAGTGAGGAGTGACTACAGCTGCCCAGGTGAGAAGCACGGGCTTCATGAGATGAGAAGTCCAAACAAAGACTGAAGCAGCCTGACCATCTCAGAAACTTTGACACCACTGCGTGATTCAAGTATCTCATACACACAAGTTCCCTAATTTGAAGATACACATTTCTCCTATTTTCGCAATTTCTATAATCACGACACGTCTTCAAATTGCTGCCAAAACTCACAGGGCTGTTTCAGGATCTTGGCAGTGGATTACCTACATGTGTTTATTTTGCAGAAATACACTGAGTTGTACTTTTATGATCTGTGCACATAGCTGTGTGTGTTGTATTCCCATACATATGTAAGGACACCAGGGCCTATGAAGGCAGCCAGCTGCCAGGCAGCGGACTCTGACACATCTGCCGCTTCCTCCCAGGGATTTGACTATTCTCTCAGTACAACTGTTTGCATGGTACTGCCACACAAAGTTGATTTATAAATCTACTATTGAACAAAATGCCTTAATAGCAATTAAACTGAATCCCAAAATGAAAAAGAGTTTGCAAAAAACCTATTTGTCATATTCTAAATGATGCAAATACTAAGCAGTAAAATTACTAATTTTTTTAAAAGAAATTACAAAATGTTCTAAGTCAAGAGATGTTTTTACTGATCCCAGTGCCTTGAAAGACTACTATTACTCTGTCACACTCCCACAACAAAAGAAGTTTTAGCAGCATGGAACTCATTTACACAAGGATAAAACTAAGAATAGTGAGCCAAATAGGGAATGAAGAAATCCCTCTATTTTTAAATATGCCTTGGAGCTAAAAAGATCAGGGGTATGTGTTATAGAAAGCATTCCTTCTGTCAATGGCCAAAATGCTACAATCAAAATGCTACAATACTATGTCATCAAAAAGAAATATCCTACATTAAAAAGGATCTACTCCGTCTCAGCACGAATATATTCTAAGAGCAAAAGAGGGCATCTGGTCAGAGTATCCTCCATCCTGGGGCAAGTTCTGGGAAGTTAGCAGGAGACCAAGAACCGTGCGTACACTCTGGGGGTAAAAGGCTTGTTTTGTCACTAAATCATTCTGAAGAACAGCTTTACACTTCCTAACATAGTAACAAACGTATTTCTAAGACAGGAAACTGTACCAACATCCTTAAGGAAAGTTCTGAGGTCTTTTGTTTTTATTTTATTTTTTTAGAGACAGTGTCTTCCTCTGTCACCTAGGCTGGAGTGCAGTGATGCAATCACAGCTCACTGCAGCCTTGACCTCCTGGGCTCCAGCAATTCTCCCCCATCAGCCTCCTGAATAGCTCAGACAGCAGGCACGCACCACCATGCCTGTTCTTTTTTTCTGTGTAGATATGGGGTCTTGAATTGGGCTCAAGCAATCCTCCCACCCTGGCCTCCCAAAGTGCTAGGATTTATAGGTGTGAGCCACTACACCCAGTCAAGTCTTTTCTTTTCTTTTTTTGAGACAGAGTTTCGCTCTTGCTGCCCAGGCTGGAGTGCAATGGCGCTATCTCAGCTCACTGCAACCTCTGCCTCCCAGGTTCAAACGATTCTCCCGTCTCAGCCTCCCAAGTAGCTGGGATTACAAGCATGCGCCACCACACCCGGCTAATTTTTGTATTTTTAGTAGAGACGGAGTTTCATCATATTGGTCAGGCTGGTCTCGAACTCCTGACCTCAGGTGATCTGCCCGCCTAGGCCTCCCAAAGTGCTGGGACTACAGGCGTGAGCCACTGCACCCGGCCCAAGTCTTTTCTTAAAACAGACTGACAAGGTGGCAACAACCTGCCAAAAGGTTTAACCTGCAAGATATCATGCCAAGAGCAGCCATGTGTCACTTATGTACAAATATAGGAGTTGGATATTTTCATAGAAATTCAAGCTTTCTGATTGCGAAGCCTACTCTTATTTAAAATATAAGCCTGCAATAATTAATCGGGATTGCTAATTAATATTCATTCAGAAGCTGTGTCATCAAAAGGCAAAGGTGGTTTTTTTGAAAACTGATAAAGGAAGGGATGAAAGTTTTTTGTTATCACCATCTGTAAAGGAGTTTTAAAAAAAGAAAAAATTCTGGGGCAGGTGCAGTGGCTCATGCCTGTAATCCCAACATCTTGGGAGGCCAAGGCGGGTAGATCACTTGAGGCCAGAGTTTGAGACCAGCCTGGGCAACATGGCAAAACACCATCTCTACGAAAAATACAAAAATTAGCCAAGCATGGTGGCGCATGCTTGTAATTCCAGCTACTCAGGAGGCTGAGGCACAAGAATCACTTGAACCCTGGAGGCGGAGGCTGCAGTGAGCAGAGATCGCACCACTGCACTCTAGACAGCTTGAGTAACAGAGTGAGACTGTCTCAAAAATAAATAAATAAATAATCATTTTGATATAGATGATTTGCTGAACTGTACATAGAGTTTAGTATGAGGATGAGTTAGAGTTCCAATTTCACCTTCCCAGTTTCACACTATGATTAGAAGACTTGCTGTGACTTTGCATTTTTCTTTTGAGAAAGTAATTTAACATAAACACTTCTATCTAATATTACTTGTTCCTTAAACATCATCATTCACTCACATTCCTCTCTCAAACCTGCTGTTGATTTATGATAAAACACAACAGGATCATTCCAGCAGAAAATGGTTTCCAGGCTGATGCAGTGTCTCCAGGGGAAAAGCAGCTGCTTGGCTGGTCACACGCAGGAATAAGAACTGGAGTCCCTGAGTGGGCTTCAGGAGGGGCAAAAAGCTGCCGAGAATGACGTTTGCTATAGATGAAGTCTGTGGCCCTAACAGGGAAGGTAAGGAACCTTTAACCAAATGACACTGTTGCTGAATGCAAGTGGTTGTTTTTTTCTTCCTCAAGGAGAACCCATCGCAGTGGCCCACTGCCAGTGGTCACTCTTCATCATAAATACCCTCAAAATCCCTTCAATCCCTTCTCGCTATCTATCACCTTACCTTCAAAGTCAAGATCTTAGGAGGAATGTCACCGTTTGAGTTGTGTCTACCACTCCTGTCTCTCACCCACTGCAATCTGGCTTTTGCTCCTATCAGTCCTGGAAAATACTCTTGCTAAGGTCACAACTGACCCCTCGCTTTGTACCTTACTACACTTCACTTGAGTCAGCCTCTCTGCCTCTATCTCCACCCCACACTGTCCTCTGGTTTTCCTTCCATCCCTCTGACCGCTCCCCGTCCTAGTTTCCTTCACGTTTCTGAAATATTGAGGGACTAGAGAGTTTCATCACTATCCCTGCCTGGAACTCAGGGAAACTTAACGCAAAGTACTGTAATCATAGCTATTAGTACGATACACTTCAAATTAGTAGATCCTTATTACATCAAGGTGAGAACATTCAAAATGATCTTGCTTGACTAGGGGAAAGATAAAGAGTGCTTCTTCTAGACTCACCTATGTCTCAGCGCCTCCCACCTCCAGGTGTATGCTCATCTTGTACCTAAGGCTCACACACAATATGATCATGCAACCTTGCATGCAGTGTTAGGGTTCCTTGAAGGCATGTGTATCCCACGCTCATCTGAACAACCTCTCCACAGAAAATTCTTAGCCATCATTATCACTTGCACTCAGTTTTGTTGAATGGATGGACAGTCAAATTTTATGCAGGCAGTACTAGTTGCCTGCCTGCCTACCAGACACAACGCATTGAGCTGGCCACAGAAGGGAACAGAATGCGGAGACACAGAGCATGTTTGTGACTGCCCAACGCTGGGTGAGAAACAGGGCCTAACTATAAGTGGGCCTGGGAGTGGACTGGGGATTTACTGGGGTAATGTAAAAGTTCTAAGACTACATTACGGTGATGATTGCAGAACTCAGTAAATCTACTAAATATAATTCAACTGCATACTTAAATGGGTGAATTTTACAGAATGCAAATTACACTTTAATAAAGTTTTGTTTTTTAATGAACAGAACACAGTACCAGAAGTTTACAGTTTAGTGGAGAAAACACATGTACACAAATTTGAGTAATTCTGACAATCAAGTAACTCATTATAATATACTGTTCTCATATTAAATAGGGAAACCATATTCTTTTTTTTTTTTTTTTTTTCTGAGACAGAGTCTCGCTCTGTCACCCAGGCTGGAGTGTGGTGGCACGATCTCAGCTCACTGCGACCTCCGCCTCCCAGGTTCAGGCCATTCTCCTGCCTCAGCCTCCCAAATAGCTGGAACCACACGCGCCTGCCACCACGCCCAGCTAATTTTTTGTACTTTTAGTAGAGACGGGGTTTCACCGTGTTAGCCAAGATGGTCTCGATCTTAGGGAAACCATATCCTTACAGTCTAATAAAGATCACTTTTTTGTATTCTTTGGCTAAACCTGTAAATAGTTACTAACTCAGTAAGTTTTCTGGAGATGGCAGGAAGCTGTATAATAAATGCAACTAAATAGTACCAGTGGATAAATACAAATCTGCTCCTGAATTATTCAGGTATTTCTTTGGGTATCTCTATTGCAAGTCTCCTCCTACTCAACTTTAATGGAACGGCTAAACTGTAAATAGCCTGGTTCCTCAACCCTGACTGCTAAATGTATTCACGTGCTCATCATAACAACTGGCTGAGCCCTGCCACCTAATCACTAAACCAAAGCAAACTCCTGGTCAACTATGAAGCACGTAACTCTCCACACCCGTAGGTGCACTATGAACAACGCTAATTAGAAAACATTCATAGCAATGCCTGCAATAGGTGGATGTCTGAATATTATGTTGGACTGAAAGTCAACCATGGAGAGAACTGGAACTTGCTGAAACAAACTAACTCCCTTAAAGATTTATACTCAAGGGATATCTAATTTATGTCTTATATAATTTTCTTCTTAGACCACCAAAGGTCTTATGTTTGGATTTAAAATGACTTTAAAATATTATAAAATTCATTTTTAAAAAATCAGTGTGCACCAAGCACAGTGGCTCATGCCTGTAATCCCAACACTTTTGGGAGGCTGAGACAGGTGGATCACTTGAGGTCATGAGTTCAAGACCAGTCTGACCAATGTGGTGAAACCCCATCTCTACTAAAAACACAAAATTATCCAGACGTGATGGCACATGCCTGTAATCCCAGCTACGCGGGAGGCTGAGGCAGGAGAATCCCTTGAGCCCGGGAGGCGGAGGTTGCGGTGACTGAGATCACGCTATTGCACTGCAGCCTGGCAACAAGAGGGAAACTGTCACAAAAAAATAATAATAATAAAATAAAAAAATTAATGTAAAAACAGAATACACAAAAATTTTACATAAAAAATAAATTTATAAAATAGAATAATTTGGAAGGTGTCTTTTGTTTTTTTAAAATTCTTCTTTGCTAAAAGCTGGCCGGGTATGGTGGCTCATGCCTGTAATCCTAGCACTTTGGGTGGCCAAGGCGGGAGGATCACTTTGAGTTCAGAAGCTCAAGATTAGCCTGGGCCACACAGTGAGACCTCGTCTCTAACTGAGGAAAAAAAAAAAAAACTAGTTTAACAATCCAACTCCTCCTTTAATTCCTACATGAACTGCTTATAATGGGGGAAATAGATGAGATTTATTGTAATTTTTATTTTTTACATAAAAAATTTTTACTTTTTAAATTTTATGCAATGTATAAGATCCTTCCATCAAACTGAATTTTGAGTAGTAGCTCTCTGAAGCACTTTATATATGCATATGCAAATGATGAAAGGCAGAATTTAAAAACCAATGAATTCTACTTCCTTATTCTTTCATTAACCACAGCTAAAATGTGAAACAAATTTTCTGGGTAAAAGCTTACTATTCAATCTGTGTGGTTTAAGGAACATAAGCTACCAAAACGGAAAGCTAATCATATACATACAACAGATTATCAACGACACAATAAAAATTTTGTGATTAATATTTGACAATAAATTCATCTAAATGGTACGCTGTTGTTTGCAGAACTGCACACAAAACAGACACACACAGAAGCTAGTAAGGACATACAGTATTGACAGTTACTATACCCATGGGGTGTGGTGATGAATGGATCCCCGACCACAACTTTTTGAGAAATATCTACATTTTCTAATTTTTGTTACAATAAACATTTTTCTTAAGGAAGTATCTCTGAGCCTTGACTGTGATTAAACAATCTGTGATTAATCTCAAAATCAAATTACCTGACTCAAAGGTGGGATGGAACTTGTCTGAGAAGTGGTTTGAGATATAGGACCGTTCATCTGTAAAGTTGAAAACAAAGACAACATCAGTACAACATTAAAAAAAAAACAACAACACATGTCTTCAAACCACAGTAATAGGGCCAAACTAAACCCACTGAGAAATGCACATTTTACATGACAAATTTGTGAATTCATAAGATATTCAGAAGGTAGGAGGCTTAAACTTTTTAAATTCTGAATGAACATCATAGATAAAGTTCTTTGTAGTTTCATTTGGGAAAACTAAGAAAAGCTACTTTTCTCAAAGCCATTTTGGAACTTTATTACCGCTTGACATAAAATTTTTAAATGAACAAAAGTAGTCAAAAAAATTTATATTAAAATCCTAACTCTTTAAGTACATCCTACTATAGTGACTATAATGTTATTAAAGTATTTACAAATCACTACATATCCTCGATTTAAAAAATAAATGGCTTTAAGTATCTAGAGTTATAACAATTTTGTTTTTGTTATCACCTACTACTTATAGTTTCCTCTACAAAGCTACCTATACATTTTTCAGACTGATGGGGCTCAGGACTTCCTCCCCCAAAAATACGGCACATTGACATTTGAGGAAACAGCAGAATCAGGCCAAGGAAACTAGAAAAAATTCTCCTTACCCCTTCTCCCTCGAAGCAGGCCATAACACAGCCAACATTCCCCTAAAGACCCTTCCAGAGGGGCCCTGCTTTGTACCAGGAGGAATATCACACAGGGATGTCAGGAAAAACCTGAACACACCAGCCTTGCTAAGTTTCTCCAGTTTATTAGCTCTAAGTCACATCCCTTCTGTCCAATCATGCTTCTCCACACTGGCAACATCTGCATCAGACTCCGTAAAAAAAAAACACAGTTTTCCCTATTTCTTGTATTCTTCCTTTGTGGAGGCTCCTATGTCACATACAACTTATTACTAAATACACATGTATGCTTTTCTCTTGTTTATCTGTCTTTTGTTACGGGGGTCTCAGCCATGATCCTCAGATGAGTAAGAAACCTGTTCTCCCCTACAAGACTCTAATATCCATATGCAGATCCTAAGATGTGCCAGTGTTCCCCTTGACAGCCCCTTACTAACTCCAGTAGAGAATCCTTTATCAAAAGAGCAATGGACTCCCCACCACCCCATTCGACAGCACCCACCAGATGAGCACTGTCCTTGCCCTCCTGGACTCTCTGCGTCTGCGGTTCAGCCACAACCTTAGCGTCCTGATCAGAAGTCATGGGCTCCACTGGGAGAAGTGTGATGCTAACCTCAGGATGCTGTAAAATGGCAAAGACATTAAACAGGTCATTTGAAGGGCACAGTATGATTATTTAAATAAAATTAAAATCCTTGAGTTTTCCAGCACACACGTTTATCCCTCTGAATTTAAAAAAGTTTAAAGAAGTCTGCCCATATGCATACCTTACTCACCAAGAAGTGAACTTACTTTTTTAAATAAGTAAGTTTCTTCTTCACACCATTCTGGTGAAGATGACCACACCGGGAAACTTGGAAACCCACGTGCTGACACAAATAAACCCATTTGTGCCTGAAAACTCAAGTCTTTTAAAAAAACAGAAAATTGAGGGCTTAATAGCCAAGATACATAAGGAACTTGCACCACTCAATAGCAAAAAATAAATAACCTGATTAGAAAATGGTCAAAGACATGAATAGGAGTTTTTCCCAAGACAACATAAAAATGGCAACAGAAATACGAAAAAGTGCTCAGCATCACTAATTATTAGGGAGTTGCAGAATAAAACCACAATGCTATTTCACCTCACGATGTCAGAATGACTACTACCAGTAAGACAAGAGATAACAGGGCATGGAAGAAACAGAACCTTTGCACACTGTTGGTGGGAATGTAAATTGGTGCAGCCATTATGAAAACAGTATGGAGGTTGCTCAAAAATTTGAAAATAGAACTACCATATGATCCTTTCTGAGTATTTACCCGAAGGCAATGAAATCACCACCTCGTAAGAATATCTGCACCCCCATGGGGATTGCAGCACTATTCACAATAGTCAAGACACAGAAACCACCTCGTTGTCCATCAACGGACAAATGGATATAGAAATCGTGATGTGTATATGTCTGTCTATGCTATGGAATGAAATACTGTTCAGCCTTTAAAAAGAAGGAAACCCCGTTGTATGCTATAACATGAGTTAATCTGAAGGATATTGGCCAAGTGAAACATGCCAGCCCAAAAACACAAATACTGCAAGATCTCACTCATATGTGAAAGCTACTATCTTAAAAAGTCAAATACACAGAAACAGAATAAAATGGTGACTACTGCCAGGCACGGTGGCTTAAGCCCATAATCTGGGAGGCCGAGGCAGGCAGATCACCTGAGCTCAGGAGTTCGAGACCTGCCTCACCAACATGGAGAAACTCCGTCTCCACTAAAAATACAAAATCAGCTGGGCGTGGTGGTGCATGCCTGTAATCCCAACCACTCGGGAGGCTGAGGCAGGAGAATCACTGGAAATCAGGAGGCAGGGGTTGCGGTGAGCTGAGACAGTGCCATTGCACTCCAGTCTGGGCAACAAGAGTGAAACTCCGTCTCACAAAAACAAAACAAAAAACAAAACAAAAAATGGTGACTACCAGGGGGCTAGCAAGTAGGGAGGAAATGAAGAGATCTGTGTCATGGGTACCAAGTTACAGATATTTTGGCTAAGTCTGGAGATCTTATGTACAACACGAGGCCTGCAGCTGTAATACTGTACTGTACACCAGAAACTTGCTGAGAGTATAGTCTAGGTGCTTTTAGCAACACAAAAGAAGGGTAAAATTACATGAAGTAATGGCTATATTAATGGGCTGGACTCTAGTAACCATTTCACTACGTATATCAAAACACCTCATGTACACACAATTAAAAAAAAAAAAAGGTCAGTTGTGGTGGCTCACACCTATAAATCCCAGCACTTTGGGAGGCCAAGGCAGGTGGATCACCTGAGGCCAGGAGTTCGAGACCAGCCTGGCCAACATGGCGAAACCCCATCTCTACTAAAAATACAAAAATGAGCTGGGCCTGGTGGCCATGCCTGTAGTCCCAGCTACCCGGGAGGCTAAGACACTAGAATTGTTTGGATCTGAGAGAGGCAGAGGTTGCAGTGAGCTGAGATGACACCACGGCACTCCAGCCTGGGTGACAGAGCAAGACTGTCTCAAAACACACACACACCACACACACACACACACACACACACACACACACACACACACACACAGAAAATTACAAAGTTAATAGGACTCCAGAAATAAAAACAGTTGTTGATGAATGCTAAATTTAGATATATTTAAGTGTCCTCACTTAACATCATCAATAGGTTCTTGGAAACTGACTTCAAGTGAAAGGATGTGTAGCAAAATCAATTGTACCACAGGCACAAACAAGTGTTAAGTTCCTACAGCATATTTCCAGTCACAAAAATATCACCAAACTTCTAAATAAAGACCCAAAACTCCTTCTAACATTTTCAAATGGCAATAAATATGAGCCACACACATTTTTAAAAGATTAACAAGAAAGACAATTATGTACCTAATTTCTGGTGAGTCAGAAAGTGACAGTGGTCATAGTGGTGATGTAACCACCACTGGATTTAACCAACCAAGGAATAAATGCTTGCAAAGTGAAAACTGTAAAAATATTATGGCAGGGCGCAGTGGCTCACGCTTGTAATCCCGCACTTTGGGAGGCTAAGGCAAGCAGAATGCTTGAGCCCAAGAGTTGGACACCAGCATGGGCAACAGGGCGACACCCATCTGAACACAAAATACAACAATTAGCCGGGTGTGGTGGCATGTGCCTGTAGTACCAGCTCCTTGGGAGGCTGGGATAGGAGGACCACCCAAGCCCAGGAGGTGGAGGTTGCAGTAAGCTGAGATCGCACCACTGCACTCCATCCTGGGAGACAGAACAAGATTCTGTCTCAAAAAATAAAAATATAAAAAGAATATTCGTACCACCAAGCAGTTAAAAAACAAACTAATGATGACAAATAAGGCAGGCTCGCTGAGCACTTTATTTGTTGTACATTTATATTATTATAGTAGACTTTATGAATTTTTGTTTCACAATAATTTATATTCATTCATTTCCCAACCTGCTTATTCCAGTTCAGGATGATAGGTGGCCAGAGCCTATCCCAGCAGCTCAAGGAGCAAGGTGGGAACCAGCCCCAAAAGGACACTATCCCATCACAGGGCCACTCACACACATACCCACACTCACTCACTCAGACTGGGACCAGGCAGACACGCATATCCACCTAACATGCACACCGTTGGGATGTGGGAGGAAACTAGAATACCCATGAAAAAAGCACATAGACATGTAGAGAACATGCAAACTCCACACAGACAGTAGTCCTGGCCAGGAATTGACTTCTTTCTCATAATGTTGAAATGACACTGAAAGAAATGATGTTTTTTGAAGTGGTTCTTCATGAAGCATTTACTCAATCCAATGTCTAGACACTAAACTTCACATATAACATCTCACTCAATTTTTCCAAACAACGTAAGAAGTAACTGGACCACCACCACTTTGGGAGGCTGAGGCGGGCAGATCACCTGAGGTCAGGAGTTCGAGACCAGCCTGGCCAAACTGGTGAAACCCCATCTCTACTAAAAATTAGCCAGGCGTGGTGGCAGGTGCCTGTAATCCCAGCTACCCAGAAGGCTGAGGCAGGAGAATCACTTGAACCCAGGAGGCAGAGGTTGCAGCGAGCCGAGATCACCCCTAAGCATACTCTAGCCTAAGTGACAGAGTGAAACTCTGTCTCAAAAGGATCAGAAGGGATAACTGTAGCAATCCCGTATCCTGAGGATTCCTAGACATCCAGGTCTGACTTCAAGGCATTTCTTTTCACTGCAAGCTACACTGCTTCCCAAACAAGACAAATATTTTTATTTAACCCAGGTATCTTTTTAGATACATCTGAAAACATACATCAGACTGTCAGAAAAAAATACCTTTAAAAGTGTACGTATTTTTGTCTTACTAAGTAGCCATACAGGTTTTTCAAGATATAGTGGAGCTCCCTATTCACCATAATCTGCTTGTGATAAATTCTCAAAAACCTTGTTAATGAAATAATCTGATGATCAAAGGCAATCTCATCCAATTGTGTAAACTGTATCATCAATCACAAAAACATCTACATGCTATCAAACAGAGCTGGAAATGTAAGCTAGCACAGAAAAAATGTTTGAAATAAATGTTTCACAGAGGTTGCTGTTTTCCAAAATATGGGACGTATGACAATGTTACATTTTAACAGATGTACCTTCATTTTAATGTATATTATCTTCTTTTTATGTCTGTGCAGTACCAACCTCTTTATTAAACCAAGAAAAGAGTGAATCAATTTAAAGAAATATATTAAGTACTAGTATAAATGCTATCAGGACTCAAAACGATCTTGAAAACAAAATGTGAGTAACTACATTTTAGAAGACACAGATTTCGGGAACATCTGGACTGAGATTCTAGGTCCTTGGCTCTTAGGCCTCAGACGCACTGAAGAATCCCTGGAACACACTGTGATTTTGCAATTTTGTAGTTCAACTTTTTATTGTTATTATTTTTTTTTTTTTAACTATGCAGATGATTCTGAAAAACTTGAGCAAATACTTCTAGGTGATGTTGAAGTAACACACAGGGGGAGTAGCTCCCACTCCCTGAGGTGGTTTTCTACAAAAGAACAGATGGATTCCATTGCAAAAGAAACCTATATGTCATTAAACATCCATTCTCACACAACCACGAAATCCAGAAAGTAAAGACGTATTAATAGCTTAGCAATCCAATGGGCAAGTCATGGAAGGTGCTGTACAGGCTTTTACCAACATTAACTTCCAGATTTTTAAGATTCTTATGATAGCCAAAAGGAAAAATAAAAAACAATTAAAATAACACTTTAATACTTGTATTTTTTTTAGACAATCGGAATTTACATACCTCCTGATGGAAATACCAACAATACCATATATGAAGTGGTCTTGCAAAAAAAAAACAACAACAAAAATCAAAATGTTACCATGACCCTAAATCTTATTACAAACTAACCGCAAATACAAAAGCCAGGGAACCACCAAGGGATTCCAGGCAGTGGGAAGTTTCTGAACAACTGGCTTCTTCAACACAAAAAGGGATGTAAGACACACGCTGGTCAGTCAGACTATGGCTTTACTTGGATAAAGGGAACAAACCAACTACTAAAAAAGAAAAAAGATAATCAGAGAAATAACAGTAACAGGACAACTGAAAGTACTAAAAAATGAGTCTATTTTCTTAGATGTGATAATGATGTTGTGGTTATGTTTAACAAAAAGGAAACCCTGTCTTTTAGAGATGTGTATTGAAATATTTACAGGGAAAATAATACAATGTGTGAAATTTTCCTCCAAGTACTATGTGGGGCAGAGACCCAAAGGCTCATCGTTACTCTTCCACCTGAGAGAAGGAAGTTCACTATACTATTCTACCTTTGTACATTTGAAATTTTCTATAGTAAAAGGTTAAAAAAGTAACCACGCCACGGTCTCAGCACAACACAGTGATCCTGATTTGAACACTCTGCATCCTATCTATTAAAAAAAGTAAACTTTACACCAATGTATCTCTTAATTACTAATCTGATAGTTTTTCAAAAAAGGCTTATAAAGTTTTCCAACAGAAGGGATTACTGATAGTCACCTCATTTAAACAGTTAATAATGTATCATTTTAATGCTTTTTAAACTTACCTAACATGTGAATCTAGAATGAGATTTAAAGAATGATACAAGCATTGACAACTGTTTCAATAAATAACAAATTTTTTGTTACTGGTTCAAGAGACCTAAAATATTTTGAGACTTAAAATATATCAATTATTGCCTCCTGGCATGGCCAAAAAGCAGATCTCTAGATTGTAAAGGGAAAAATTCAAGGGGAGAAAAGAATCCTCCAGCCAAAGCAAAGTATTTCCACGCAACAGACCAAGGAGTTAAAGGCAGGCTCCACACTTGCCAGAGACTTACACCTCTCGCAGGCCTTACTGAATTGGACAGGAGGATTTTATTTAACGTCTCTTTATTTAAAAAGCAGAGAGGGTAAGTATGTTCTCCTTCCTATCTGTGGCCTCTATGCTAGTAACATATTTTTAACCTCATCTGTCAAAGCTACAGTCTAAACAAGAAGTTTTATCAACCTTGTTCAACACTTGGGATAACATAACTCTCTTAATTCAGTTTCTAAAAATTTCTTTTCATATACACCAGAAATGTTTGTTGCATGATTAAACAGTCATTATGGTCTTTCTAGACACACAAGGCAATCTTAAAAATATAACACCATCTCAAATAAACAACTATATGTCAGGTAGGTGACATAATGATTTAGAGAAAAATTATTAATTTTGTTTTGTTTTGTTTTTTTGAGACAGAGTCTCCCTCTGTAGCCCAGGCTGGAGTGCAGTAGTAGGATCTGGACTCACTGCAAGCTCCGCCTCCCGGGTTCACGCCATTCTCCTGCCTCAGCCTCCCGAGTAGCTGGGACTACAGGTGCCAGCCACCACACCCAGCTAATTTTTTGTTTTTGTTTTTGTTTTTGTTTTTTTTTTTTTTTTTG
>NC_037677.1:771997-817137 GCF_003255815.1 Theropithecus gelada
TTTTTTTTTTTTTTTTTTTTTTTTTTTTTTTTTTTTTTTTTTGAGAGGGAGTCTTGCTCTACCGCCCAGGCTGGAGTGCAGTGGCGCCATCTCGGCTCACTGCAAGCTCCGCCTCCCGGGTTCACGCCATTCTCCTGCCTCAACCTCCTGAGTAGCTGGGACTACAGGCGCCCACCACTGCGCCCGGCTAATTTTTTGTATTTTTAGTATAGACGGGGTTTCACCGTGGTCTCGATCTCCTGACCTTGTGATCCGCCCGCCTCGGCCTCCCAAAGTGCTGGGATTACAGGCGTGAGCCACCGCGCCCGGCATTTTTTGTATTTTCAGTAGAGACAGGGTTTCACTGTGTTAGCCAGGATGGTCTCGATCTCCTGACCTCGTGATCTGCCCACCTTGGCCTCCCAAAGTGCTGGGATTACAGGCATGAGCCACCACACCCGGCCAAATTATTGTTAATTTAAAGGACAGCTATTTACACACAAAATCCTACAAATTCACCAAGGAAAAAAAAAATTCTTTTTTTTTTTTTGAGACAGAGTCTTGCTCTGTCGCCCAGGCTGGAGTGCAATGGCACAATCTCGGCTCACTGAAACCTCTGCTTCCCGAGCTCAAGCAATTCTCGTGCCTCAGCTTCCTGAATAGCTGGGATTACAGGTGTGTAACACCACACCTGGCTTTTTTTTCCCCCCCAGTAGAAACGGGATTTTGTCATGTTGATTAGGCTGGTCTTGAACTCCTGACCTCATGTGATCACCCACCTTAGCCTCCCAAAGTGCTGGGATTACAGGAGTGAGCCACCGTGCCCGGCCACACCAAGAAATCTTAAAATGTACTCAGTAGGCTTGTTTTTTGAGGTAAATGTTGGTATTATTATTTTGAAGCTATTTTATTTTACAGATTGTATATATACATGCCTACACATATTCACAATGAACAGGATAAAGTTGATACGAATTTCCTTAATGTTAGGTACACAGATTTTCAACATAAAAGGAGATATGAATACAAAATTAAAGAAGCTAAGTAAACTCCACATGGTCATTTTTTAAAATTGTAAGTGTGACTTTTTAAACTCCAGTACAGGCTTCCTTTGCAATACACCACTGTTACCACTGATTTCCTTTTCCTATTCTGGACTCTGATCTTGGACCTCATGGTGTACGTAGCTGTCCTTCCATGGAGTCTCCTTTAAGCCATCACAGTTCCTCAGTCTTGCCTTATTCATCTACACTTTTCCAGAGTACTAGTTAATTACTTTGTACAATGTTCCTCAATTTGAGATGAGCCTGGGACATCTTACCATGAAGCAGGAAGCCATGAAGACAACTGGTCCCATCAGGAAGACACAGAGGCCACAGCAAAGTCAGGGAGGGATTCCCGATAGCCATGCATGGGACCACATCAGGATCAGGAAGAATGAACGGAAAACAAGTCGGCAGCGATCATGAGAGCTATCACCACCACCACACTGCTCGCCTTGGGATTGCAGGACACCCACTCATTATTCCCAAGATCACTAAAGAATAACAATTCTTTCAAGCTGCTGTTCCTGGATGAACTGCATTTCCGAATAAACAAAAAGCTGATCAGAGCAAGAACCACAGTCAATGGGGAGTGAACGACAGGATCAGAAAAATAAAAATATCCCAATACCTAATACAATAATGAAGTCAATAATCATTGTGTCTGCTAAAATTATCAAGTGAAGAACTGATGGGAGGTTTCCAAATGGTTAAGTGAGACATTGAATGAAACCATTTTTCAGTATTATCATTAAAACTGGGCCTCTAGGCATTATATTTTTGACGTGATCAAAGGCTACCATCCACAAAGTACTCATGCCAAAAAAGAGCCTTAATCACACCTCTAGATCTTACTCCCAGTTTAAAGGGAATTCTAGGGAAATACATGTTAAATCACACCAGCACAAAGCCATCATCTAAATCCAAAACGTGGGCAAGAGAGACGACCTCATTTCTATAGCAAATAAAAGACATTTAAAAGGAGAGCTATTTTTATTGCCACAGAATTGAAAAGCCTTAACCAAAATAATCCAATGTGATGTAAGAACTGTGTTTGGATTCTGAGTCAAATAAATTAGGTTTAAAATAACATTTTTGACATAGAAAAACTTGAAGGTTGCCTAGGTAATAAAGACATGATAAAATTACTATTAATTTTATTGAGTTCCAATCACAGTATTGTTATATTTATTACAAAACATCTTGTTTATAAGAGCTAGAAACTAAAAGACTCATGAATAAAGATATACATCTGGAATTTGCTTTAGAATATTTTTTTTAAGAATATATATATTTTTTTAAGTTTAAGGGGCAAGAAGAAACAAAAACATATGAATGGCTGCAAGCTGATGGTAGCTAAAGCTAGATGACTGGTTAATTAAGGATCACTATAGTATCCTCTTTACTTCTATGTGTTCAAAACTGTCCACAATAGGCCAGGCGCGGTGGCTCACACCTATAATCCCAGCACTCTGGGAGGCCAAGGCGGGCGGACTGCCTGAGCTCAGGAGGTGGTGACCAGCCTCGGCAACACAGTGAAACCCCATCTCTACTAAAATACAAAAAATTAGCCGCGCATGGCGGCGTGCACGTGTAGTCCCGGCTACTCGGGATGCTAAGGCAGGAGAACGGCTTGAATCTGGGAGGCCGAGGTTGCAGTGAGCCGAGATCACACCACTCTACTCCAGCCTGAGCAACAGAGCAAGACTCTGTCTCAAAAAATATCCTAACATAACATAACATAACATAACATAAAATATAAAATTGTCCACAATAATAAGTAAAAGAAAATCCAACTTGGATATGTTATCAGTACACACTTAAGACTTCATATGCTTATTTCTATTTAAAATTTGTATTAATGAAATAATATTAAATGTGTAAACAAATTTATTAACAATGTTCACAGCAGCTTAGCAAAAAAAAAAGGTGGAAATAACACAGAAAGTAGGCTCATGCCTGTAATCCCAACCCTTTGGGAGACCATGGTAGGGAGATCACATGAAGTCATGAGTTCAAGACCAGCCTGCCCAAGCAGGCTGGTGAAACCCTGTCTCTACTAAAATAAATTCAAAAATTCCCAGCTACTCGGGAGGCTGAAGCACAAGAATCACTTGAACCGAGGAGGTGGAGACTGCAGTGAGTCGAGAGCACACCACTATACTCCAGTTTGGGCAACAGAGCAACACTCCACCTCAAAAAAACAAAAACTAATGTAGTATGTTACAATTACTTAAAATAGTCACAAAAACTGCATAAAGATTTTTTAAAAAGACAAAACTGTAGATACTAAAGTTGCAATATGTTTATAAAAATTCACACAACAAACTTTGTAAGTACTTACAAGAAACTAGAAGAAAATATACAAAAAGACTAACAATGTGTGATTAAGTTTTTTACTTCGTTTCATCTCCCAGAGTCTCAGTTTTTTAAATAACGTATTATTTTTATTACACATCTTAATAAAACATCCAGCTTGCCGATTCCACCAGTTGCTGAGTCCAAGGTCCCCTGTCATCTTTCCTACAGAAAGGGCACTGCTGCCCATGCAGGAGAAGCATCTAAGTCGCTTTGCTGTTGTTTCTCAATACAGATTAATCAAGTGCAATTCCGTGAGCAAATTTTCTTGTGAAACTACACTGTTCAGTCCTGTTCACTAAGACAATGGTTCTCAATGTGTGGTGTAGGCATAGTCCAGAGACCCAGAAACCCTTCCAGTGGGGCCACAAAGTCAAATCATTCTCAAAATAATGCAAAGATGTTCTTTGCTTTTTTCGCTTTCATTCTCTGGACAAAACCACAGTGGAGTTTTGGTATAGCATCAAAGAACATTCAAAGAATACCCAATATTCATTTGTATGAAATGACTACTAAAATAATGAAATAAATTACCTGAGGCCAGATTTCCTTCACACACTTCAACCAAAATAACACAGTACTAAGAGATGAAATGCAAAAGCAGTAAGAATCCAGCCAAGATTCTATTAAGTCAGACATTAAAGAGATTTACAAAGCATGAAAAGCCAATGCCACTCTTACCACTAAATTATTTTTTGTTTTGGGAAATACTGCTACCTTTCATAAACAATGTTACTTATATTACCTAATGGGTTTGTTATTATTAAAAATGTATATTTCTAATATTAATTGATTCTTGATACCTAACATAGTAAATACAGATAAAAGATAAACCATACATGGAGACAAACCATATAATAAACTCAAGCTTTTAGACATCTTCAGTAATGTTTAACAGCATAAAGAGGTCCTTAGACCAAAAGCTTGAGAATCACTCCACTAATACAAACCCTTAAAACCTAGTTCTCAAGGACAGATGTCCATGTTCATGGATGGAAAGACATACCATGTTTACGGATGGGAAGACATGGTATTTTTAGAATGCCAACAATCCCCAAATTAAGCTACAGATTCAATATAATCCCTATCAAAATTCACTTTTTTGATAGATATTATTTATTTATTTATTTATTTATTTATTTTTGCAGAAATTGCTGAGCTGATCCTAAAATTCCTATGGAAATGCAAGGGACCCAGAATAGCCAAAGCAATCTTGAGAAAGGCTAAAATTGAACGACTCACACACTTCCTAATTTCAAATCTTACTACAAAGCTACAGTAATCAAACCAGCATGGTACTAGCACAGACCAGACACATAGATCAATCAATACAATAGAAACGAGAGTCCAGAAGAAACCCTTACATTTATAGACAACTGATTTTCCACAAAGGTGTCAAGACCAGTTGAGGGGAAAAGAACAATCTTGTCAACAAATGGTGCTGGGACAACTAAACGTCAACATGAAAATAATGAAGCTGGGCTCCTACCTCAACATACACAAAAATTAAGGCAAAATGAACCAAAGAAGTAAATGTAAAAGCTAAAACAATACGACTTGGAAGGAAACAGCAGTAAATCTTCATAAACTTGTATTAGGTAATGGTTTATTAATTATGACACTAAAAGCATAAACAGCAAGAAAAAAATACACTGGATTTCATCAAATGTAATCCCAGCACTTTGGGAGGCCGAGATGGGCGGATCACGAGGTCAGGAGATCGAGACCATCCTGGCTAACACGGTGAAACCCCGTCTCTACTAAAAAAAATACAAAAAACTAGCCGGGCGACGTGGCAGGCACCTGTAGTCCCAGCTACTCGGGAGGCTGAGGCAGGAGAATGGCGTAAACCCGGGAGGCGGAGCTTGCAGTGAGCTGAGATCCGGCCACTGCACTCCAGCCTGGGCGACAGAGCCAGACTCCGTCTCAAAAAAAAAAAAAAAAAAAAAAAAACTTTTGCCCTTCAAATCACACTATCAAGAAAGTGAAAAGATAACACAAAGAATGAGAAAAAAACATTTGCAAATCATATATCCAATAAGGGACATACATCTAGAATATATAAACAATTCCTAAAACTCAACAATGAGACAAATAACCCAACTTAAAAATTGGCAAATGAGAGCTGGGTGCAGTGGCTCACGCCTGTAATCCCAGCACTTTCAGAGGCCAAGGCAGACAGATTACTTGAGGTCAGGAGTTCAAGACCAGCCTGGTCAACACAGTGAGACCCGGTCTCTACTAAAAATACAAAAATTAGTCAGGCATGGTAGTGGGTGCCTGTAATCCCAGCTACTTGGGAGGCTGAGGCAGGAGAATCACTTGAACCTGGGAGGCGGAGGTTGCAGTATGCCAAAATCATGCCACTGCACTCCAGCCTGGGCGGCAAAGCGAGGCTCCATCTCAAAAAAAAAAAAAAAAAAAAAAAGGCAAATGATCCAAATGAACATTTTCCCAAAGAAGATATAAAAATGGCCAGCAAGCACATGAAAAGATCTTCCATATCATTCGTCATGAGGGAAATACAAATCAAAACACAAAATACCGCTTTGAAATGAAATTAAATAAAATGGAGTAAATACAGAAAATTAAAACAAAAATACCACTTGGCATCCACTTGGATGACTATTATCAGAAAGATAGGTAATAGCAAGTGTGGCAAGTACATACAGAAACTACAGTCTTCACACACTGCCGGTACAAATGTAAAACAGAGCAGCCACCAGGGGAAGAAGTCTGGCAGTTTCTCAGTATGTTAAACACAAAGTTACCACACGACCAGTCATCCTACTCCTAGGGATATATCCCAGATAACTGAAAGCATGTATCTGCCTGAAAACCCGTATGTGAATTTTCAAAGCAACATTATTCATAATAGCCGAAAAGTAGAAACAACCCAAGTAATAAACCACTAGGTTAAGAGCCTCCCTTTGGTGCATGTGTCTGCCATAACTCATCGGATTTTCCAATAATAGCAAAAATCATAATTTCAGAACTTGGGCCGGGCGCGGTGGCTCAAGCCTGTAATCCCAGCACTTTGGGAGGCCGAGGCGGGTGGATCACGAGATCAGGAGATCGAGACTATCCTGGCTAACATGGTGAAACCCCGTCTCTACTAAAAATACAAAAAACTAGCCGGGCGTGGTGGCGGGCGCCTGTAGTCTCAGCTACTTGGGAGGCTGAGGCGGGAGAATGGCGTGAACCCGGGAGGCGGAGCTTGCAGTGAGCCGAGATCACGCCACTGCACTCCAGCCTGGGAGACACAGCGAGACTCCGTCTCAAAAAAAAAAAAAATAATAATAATAATAATAATTTCAGAACTTGATAATTTCTAAGAAAATCAAAATAAAGAGGCATTTCCTAAACAGCGTGAAATTCTTTTTTGGTACGAAAGGGTAATGTGGAAACACAAATTACTTGTCTCTGAATCAGAAACCTGGAAAGAAAAAGAAAGAGTTTGGTAAGGATTTGGTAAGGATTATTCTAAGTGCTTTCTCCACATGTTACCAAATCGACTTAATTCTGTTAATTAGGTTCCATGCCTATTTAGCAGAGCAAGAAACTAAGATCGGGGATAACTCAAAGTCACAAAGCTAGGAAGTTCAGTGAGGCTATATCAATGCACACATTATTTTGCTATTCAACTATGCATGCTTGGAGATCATTTAAGTGCTATAGGCAATTCACTCTATCAATCCCTGCGTGTGGGTGCATGTTCCACCCTAACACGACCTCAGAGAAGTGCACCTACAGTTTCCCTAGCTCGTCTTCATTCCTTCTTCCCTTTTACGGTAATAATCACTGCACCAATGTACAGATCATGATTTTAGTATGTAAAGATAAGCATCTTTTTTCTTACAATATGGTACTTAAATATAAGCCAAATACTTATCTTTTTATACATCAAAAACAGTGATTTGATTTAATGCCAGAATAAAACTGGTATTGGATCAATTACATCAGTGATAACATTAAATATATTGTACCTTACACGGGGATCTTCAAGCACATGGATAATTTTTGCATTATGGGCTGACCTTAGAATAGACATTTCCCATGAGAGTGCACTGTATGGGAGCCAAATATAAAACCTCTCTCCTGAATCTAAAAACAGTATTCTGAAGTCAGGAACTCCCTACTTACAACAGATTACTCCCTGTTCTACCTGCCATGTTCTGCACATTCTATTCCCTTTTCTTGGAACACAGGTGTCCCTGTGCCCTGTGTTCTTATCTACAGCACACAGTGATACTGAGAACAGGACAGAAATACATATCCTACCAATGATATATTACAACTCACCTTGATGATCTTCCTTTTGTTAGAAACATTCAAATACATGCAGTTTTACTACAGTGTTGTCTAAGTACTCCATTTCTTTGTTTGTAAAGTTTGCTAAGTTATCTTCTAACTCTAATTGTCTATGATTAGGAGCAATGAGTTAAGGGATGGCACATGAGCAGAGATGGACAGCACAAGATGCTCCTAGACAGACATGTGTTCCAAGAATTCCAATATAATTAAGACCATTTTACAAAAATTAGTAATATTCAACTAGATAAGTAAATAGAAATTTACCTAAATAAGGAAAAAGGGCTGTTAAGAACTTTAGAGATTGCCTTAATTACGTACTATATAATCTCCTTGGGAATCAATTAGAAAAAGTCAAAATGTGTTACTTTCAATGTCCAAACATAATTTGTAGAAAACAGTTTACCATCCAGACTTTGATCCCTTTAAAGCTACATAAATTGATCAGAAAAAAAAAAAAAAAAAAAAGATCACAGAAGCTAAATCAAATCATTAAAAGCACAATCATGGCTGGGCACAGGGGCTCACGCCTGTAATTCCAGCACTTTGAGAGGCCAAGGCGGGTGGATCATCTGAAGTCAGGAGTTTGAGACAAGCCTTGCTAACATGTTGAAACCCCAAAATACAAAACTTAACCATGAATGGTGGCATGCGCCTGTAATCTCAGCTAATGGGGAGGCTGAGGCAGGAGAATTGCTTGAACCTGGGAGGAAGAGGTTGCAGTGAGCCAAGATCGCGCCATCGCGTTCCAGTCTGGGCAACAAGAGCAAAACTCGGTCTCAAAAATAAAAAATAAACATAATAAAAAGCACAGTCATAGCATTCTAGGATCAGAAAGAAGAACGTCTTTTTTTTTTTTTTTTTTTTTTTTTTTTTGAGGTAGGGTCTCACTTTTTCACCCATGCTGGAGTGCAGTGGCCCAGTCTCAGTTCATTGCAGCCTCGGCCTTCTGGGTCCAAGTGATCCTCCTGCTTCAGCTCCCCAGGTAGCTGAAACTACAGAAGCATGCCACAAAGCCTGGCTAAAAAAGGATGTATTTCCTTTTTTTTTGAGAAGGAGTCTCACTGTGTTGCCCAGGCTGGAGTGCAGTGGCACAATCTCGGCTCACTGCAACCCCTGCCTCCCGGGTTCAAGCAATTCTCCTGCCTCAGCCTCCTGAGTAGCTGGGACTACAGGCGCGCACTACCATGCCTGTCTAATTTTTGTATTTTTACAGAGATGGTGTTTCACCACACTGGCCAGGCTGGTCTCGAACTCCTGACCTGGTGATCCGCCCGCCTCAGCCTCCCAAAATGCTGGGATTACAGGTGTGAGCCACCAGCGCCTGGCCTCTTTTTTTTTTTTTTTTGCAGGCTGGAGGGCAATGGCACAATCTCAGCTAACTGCAACCTCCGCCTCCTGGGTTCAAGCGATTCTCCTGCCTCAGTCTCACAAGTAGCTGGGATTACAGTGGGATTACAGGCTCCTGCCACCACACCCAACTAATTTTTTGTATTGTTAGTAGAGACGCGGTTTCGCCATGTTGGCCAGGCTGGTCTCAAACTCCTGGCCTCGTGATCTGCCTGCCTCGGCCTCCCAAAGTGCTGGGATTACAGAAGTGAGCCAACACGCCCAGCAGAAGGATATATTTCTTAATAGAAACTTTCATTATGATTTCCACATGTCCATATCTAAATAGAGAAGTGCAGAAAATAAAATATAATAGGAATTATAGTTCTTCACTCATCTGCCTTGTACTGTTGGTTGGATGATATGGATATCTCACAGCTGCCAGCACCACTCTGTAATATTTGAAATGCATTCTTATCTTACAACAGAATAATTTGAGAGCACCTTAGGGCAGATTATTCTGTTCCTTCCATGTACCTTATACAGATCATATACTCAAGTGAATCTGTAAGCTTGAATAGTGGGAACATTTATAGAGCAAGAGACTGCTGTTTCCAACAAAACTGTTATTTTAGTCTTTTGTTTTTTTTTTCAAGATTCAGTGTCTCTATGATATTCTTTTCATTTCATGTTCTTATAGTAAACATGTCACTCAAAGATACTGACGGATAAAAGAAATGTGTCCAATCTCAGTAGAGTAGTTGTTTAATTATACATTTAAACTGGCACTCAGCACTGGAGTATTCCTAAGGAGATGCTGCCAATAAATTTCAAGATTAATTTTGTAAAATTTCCTTTATAAGTGTACATCAGTGCTTCTACTGAAAAAATCAGCAGCGAGAAAATGTGAGTTTTATTTATAGTTTGAGTTGGTTCTGCTCCTAAGAAGGACATAATCAGACACAAGATACAAAAACTTATTTTTCAGCAAGATCTGACTGGAAAAGTACCTACATGAGAAGACCATCAAATAACATACTTTCAAAATCTCCCGTTTTTAAATTTAGAACATATCTACTAAGTCGACACACACAGAAAAGGAAAACAGTCCCCTCCACTGTCAAGGCCTGTGACTGGGTCTACGACATTATCTTCTGGAGAGTACAATCTTTTGAAAAGACCATTTTAGCTAGGATTCTTACTAAAACATAATACAAAACCACCACCAAAATTGGAGTTTAGATCATCTCATTCTCTGGCTAGGAGAGCATTTTACTCATTAAACCTTTGACAAACTCAAAAACCACCACTCTAATACTTTGTTATAAAGAAGCTTGAATAAAATACCTAAACCAAATGCACAGAACATTGTTTTGCACAAGCCCTAAGCTGCAGCAGTGCAAATCATGGCCCTCAGAGTACCACTTCTTGCTTTTATTCTGTGCTGTACCTTTTCCAGTAAAGAGCTTCTTAGGAAGGGTTTCCACATCTTTTCACACACTTTCACAAGGGGAAAAGCAAATGGAAAAGTTGACAACTACATTAGGAGTATCTTTTTAGGACACAAGCTTAGCTAATTTACACAGCTTCCTTGTCAAGTACTGGACTACCAGGAAGCACCGTAACCAAAATCTGCAGTCAGAGCAGGGCACCGCTGCAGCATGTTCACTTCATTTAACCTCAAGTTGAAGCGGAAACATAAAACCTTTTTTTTTTTGTTTTTTTTTTTTTTAAGACAGTGTCACTCTGTTGCCCAGGCTGGAGTGCAATGGCGCCATCTCAGCTCAATGCAACCTCCGCCTCCCAGGTTCAAGTGATTCTCCTGCCTCAGCCTCCCAAGTACCTAGGAGTACAGGTGTGCACCACCATGCTCAGCTAATTTTTGTATTTTTAGTAGAGACAGGGTTTCACCATATTGGCCAGGCTGGTCTCAACCTCCTGACCTCAAGTGATCCGCCCACTTCGGCCTCAAAAAGTGCTGGAATTACCGGTGTGAGCCACTGTGCCCAGCCTAAAATCTTTTTAATATAGATGTTAAATTACCTGGTTGAAAAGCTAGTTGCCTCTTTTGTCCAGTCTGTTTAGAATATATTCTAACCTCCATTTTTCTGTCCATCAGCATTTTATTCCATTAGAAATTACTTCTCATGTTGAGAAGGTCAACCTGGACAAGCAAGATTCAACCTAACCTGGCAGGATGTGTGCTGGATGTCCAGGAAGCCTCTCCTGACTTGCTAGTGTCCCCTACTTCCACTCTTCCACATCCTTCAGACCCACCTGCTCACCGCTGCACTCCTGCTCACCCCTACTTCCACTCTTCCACATCCTTCAGACCCACCTGCTCACTGCTGCACTCCTGCTCACTTATGCCATCTCTCAGCCATGGACTGATCTCGCAGATGGCAAACAAAGTATACCCAGAGTCCATAGAAGGCAAAGGCAACTTCTTGATGTTTCACATGCAATCTTACCTTTTGGACAAGGAGCAGAACTGCCTGATTCAATCTTTTATAATTTACTTTTACCTTAAGGAAATGCATATATAAACTTATCTTACTGCACAGCTTTAATTCCATTTTGAATATGTATTTTCTTGAGATTATTGATAGTCTCCATAAAAATCTTTGCTTCCTCTCATTTACATCTGAAAACAAAACAAAAAAAAATGCCGATGGACAAACACAGTAGCATTGGTATACACCTGAACTGAGGAAACGCCAGAATTGGCAGCACAGCACACAGGGCCTTCCTTGTCAGGAATGCACCTTGTAGAGTACACCACTTCACTCTGCTGGGTGGAAAAGGTCTCTCTCCACCTCACCCTTCCAACGGATCCTGCATTTCTTCAAGGAATACAGATCATATTCTACTGAGTTTTCCAATTCATCATCACAAAACTACAGTTTTCAACTGAAAATACATAATACTTAAAGAGTAAGATGGGGCAGTGGTAAGCAAACTCATTTTTTAGAGTGGCAAAATGTCAGAGCTGGGAAGCAGTTCGGAGCTGCTTTAATCCTGTGCTGCTCAAATAGGAAGGCATACTTGTTCCTAAGAATGAGTCAGAGAACCATACCCAGAAGGTACCCAACTCTTCTATGGGGAAAAAAGCACATTCCAATTTTTAGAACATACAATGCTGGATGTCTTGAAATGATACATAAATTGATTTAGTTTTAAAAAAAAAACTTGACACTCAACACTGACAGAAAACAAGCTGAGCCGCACTAATCTGAAAATCTGAAATCTGAAATCCTCCAAAATCTAAAACTTTTTGAGCACCAACATGACATCACAAGTGAAAAATTCTGATGTTTCTTCTCACCTACAAAAATAAAACATATTCCAAGAACAATGGTGCATAACTGTAGTCCTAGCTACTTAGGGAGCTGAGGCAAGAGGATTCCTTGAGCTCTGGGGTTCAAAACCAACATGGGCAGCATAGCGAGACTCTGTGCCCTAAAAGATAAAACAGGCCGAGTGCCGTGGCTCACACCTGTAATCCCAGCACTATGGGAGGCCAAGAAAGGAAGATCACTGGAGCTCAGGAGTTTGAGACCAGCCTGGACAATACAGTGAAACACTGTCTCTATAAAAAATTAAAAAATCAGTCAAGCATGGTGACATGTGCCTGTAGTCCCGGCCACTTGGGAGGCTAAGGCAAGAGGATCACTTGAGCCCGGGGGGGTGGGGCGGGGGGCATTAAGCTGAGATCATGCCACTGCACTCCAGCCTGGGCAACAGAGGAAGACTCTGTCTCAAAATAAAATAAAGTAAAATAAAAAAATAAAATAAAATAAATACATAAAACACAGTGTACAGTAACCTTTTAATCACAACACAGTATCGTAGGTAGAGACTGAAGTCTGCTGCTGCTGTTATCTGATGGCTGATTCAGGTACTATGGCGATATTACTGGACTGGTTAGTTACCTGAGCACATCATTTCCTCACTGTATTAATGCTATGTCATGTTCTTTACTGCTGAGTACTCCCATGTGAGCAAGGATAAGAAGATGACTGCCACTTGGTAGCATATAAATCCAGAGCCAGGCACGATGGTGACATTAAGCAACCAGACTGTCCACATGGGTGGATGGGATGGTGACATCTTTGCTTTCTGATGGTTCAATGTACAGACCTCATTTCATGCTAATATTATTTAAAACATTGTATAAAATTACCTTCAGGCTATGTGTATAAGGTGTGTAAGAAACAATTCTGTGTTTAGACTAGGATCCCATCCCCAAGATACCTCATCATGTATATGCAAATATCCCAAACTCCAAATATAACTGAAATATAAACACTTCTGGCCGCAAGCATTTCAAGTAAGGGATACTCAACCTATAGTTATAAAAAGGTCTTCCTCAAGTTATTAACACAGCCCTGGAGGCATTACCTAAAGTCTTATTATCTGAGCATGCAAATTACCTTCCTTAATAATTAAATGCCATTTAACAGTGTTGTAAGTGGTGATAAAATACACCTTATTTAACATATGCATTAATGTGAAGTCTTCCTTTCTTGAATTTAATATTCCTAATAGATACGTACTTCTTAGCACTTCAGTGAAAGGGAAATATTCCATAACAATTATAACAATCCCATATAGCTCTTGAAAATCACACCTCAGAAAGTCAAGACAAGGAATTTAACTAGAGCAGACATAAGACACTTGACCAAAGTTAGGATCCTATCTTCATTAGTCTAGATCCCATTTACTCCTGTCTTTGCAATTATGCTCTTTTTTTCCGTTACATTCTACCCTTCCCTGTCACTGTTTCAACAGCTTACTCTGTCGCAAAAGAAAGAAAGTGAAGGTGGGGAGGGGAGGAGCTGAGGAACAGGAAAGGAAGGCAGAATCAATGGGACTGGCCTCCTGCTGAGGAGGCAGCTCTCAACTGTTTCTATCTCCAACCTCCCAGAAAACGTTCCTTCTACAAGCACCAGCCTCCTGCTTGCTGCTGGACAGGGAGGGCCTCTCAGCACAGTGGAACAGACCAGTCTTTCCCTTGAAGCCCACTCTACCCTCTTCTACTCCCTCACCTGCTTTCTCAGCCTCTTGGGAATGCTCTTCTGCACTAGGTAGGGCAAAAGAGCTTTTGCCCTGTGCAATCAGAAGAAATAGTAAATCAAATGGGCAATTATAAAGATGAATACATATTTAGCTATTTTATACATCTTCATTCATGTGGGCCTTTTTCTGAGACTTAGTCAATTAGATACTCTTTCTTTCTCATATAAACCATATCCATAATGCATCAACAAAGATTTTCATTGCTTTTTAAAGTGCAGCTGAGACCGGAAAACACACCAAAGTTTTCAAATGAGTAACTGCTTTTACACTCGTTCAATGATCAGTTTATATTAATTAAATCACACAGATGCATGAATGAGTACGATCGATGAACAAGTTTGGAAGCTAACCTGGCTTCGGTAAGCACACAACTCCACTGGTGGGAAGAGGCAACAGCCTTGCTGAGGAGAAGCCAGCCCCAGTTGGTGCAACCCACAGGTGTGCACGGATCCACAGACAGTGCTGATCCTGGTGACAGGCCACGGTATGTGTGCAAAGGAGTCTGCCTCCTTGTCTCCTTGAGTTATGCTCCTGTGCTCCCAGTTTCCCCTGGCTTCCGTTCACAACCATATGCTCCGTTGCAGCACAAAATTATCTAAGCGAATGCCCAGTGAACATCTTATGATTCTACAGACTTCTTAAAATCAATTCCCCACTTCTCACTTAAAACAAACACGAACTGATAACCAATCTCTCTTATTGAAGGACATATCATTGACTTAGGTGCCCAAGGCAGAAACTTGCAAACACAGCCTTAACTTCTTCTCAAGTAAGTTTCCTCATGAAACTGTTCAGAAAACCACCATCTGAACTGAATTACTACCCAGTTTCTTAAACCCTTCCTCCCACCTCCCTGAACTCCAGATTCTTCCAGAGACTGCCCTCCCAAAAGCGAGGGACTCGCAATTGAAACCTTCTGACAGGCTGCACCAGGATAAAGTGAAAAGAACCACAACTACTGAGATGCTCTCCCATCCTCCCACAAAGCCTGGGTTAGTTATTCTATGTACTCCTGCACACCTTTACACCTGGGAATACAGCATATCAAATTACCATCCTCACTCGAAACACTCAAGTTTTATCACTGGGAGGTCAGAAATCTGTCTACCCTGTTCACCGCTGTATTCCTAACACAGTACCTAAACGAGTAAAATCTCAGTAAATACATTAATAATTTATTACCTTGCGGCAACAAACGTGCGAAAAATTAACTAGCATTTAAAATATAAAGCCCAGAAAATGGGATGAGTCCAAACAACGGCCACTGCTGGTGCACATTCCAAACGGTGTAACAAGGGAAAAGGCAGTACTCACAGCTGAGGGCAAAATTACTTTGAGTTAATTTTCATTTTATTTTATTCTCTAGACTTTGTATATGCATACATGTAGGTCCATTTAAATGTGCACTTGGGATCTAAACATACAAAAGAGTTAAATACAAAGTGATGACATTAAAATTTTTAATTTTATTATCAAAACAACAAATCACTAAAAAAGTTCCCAAGTGGCAAACACATACTAAAACAATTATTTGTATTGGATGTGAGACTGTAAAATATATCTATTTGGTCTTCCTCCCATTTCATGGCATACAATTCCTAAATTCCCTGGAATCTCCACAGTAATAAACGTCTTTTTGTGCACTAATGATATGACTGGGCTGGCAGTCCTAAGGTAGTTTCAGGATGGGAACTAGTCACCAGAAAGACCGAGCCAGAATTAGACGGTTGGGACTTTCAGCCCATTCCCAATCTCCAGGTAGGGGAAACTGGCAGAAGGTTAAGTTGATCATCAATGGCCAATGATTTAAGCAATCATGCCTATGTAATGGAGTTTCCATAAAAACCCTAGGCTGGGCGTGATGGCTCACGCCTGTAATCCTAGCACTTTGGGAGGCTGAGGCGGGAGCATCACTTGAGGTTAGAAGTTCAAGACCAGCCTGGCCAACATGGTGAAACCCCATCTCTACTAAAAATACAAAAATCAGCCAGGCGTGGTGGCAGGCACCTGTAATCCCAGCTACTCGGGAGGCTGAGGCAGGAGAATCACTTGAACCTGGGAGGTGGACGTTGCAGTGAGACTGGGCCGAGATCATGCCACTGCACTCCAGCCTGGGTGACAGAGCAAGACTCCATTCCAAAAAAAAAGAACTAGGTTTGTGGA
This sequence comes from Theropithecus gelada, assembly GCF_003255815.1. Lineage (NCBI taxonomy): Eukaryota > Metazoa > Chordata > Mammalia > Primates > Cercopithecidae > Theropithecus > Theropithecus gelada. Next base: position 788,260 of record NC_037677.1, read on the forward strand.
GCTTCCAGACAGCTCAACACGTGGAGGTTGTTAAAGGGTGGCAGCCCAAAGAGGGCATGGGAGCCCCTTGCTCTTTTCCCACACCTTGCCCTATACATCTCGTCATCTGCATCCTTTGTAATATCCTTCAAAATAAACCAGGAAACATGTTTTCCTTATTTCTGTGAATCAGTCAAGCAAAGTAATGGAACCCAAAGAGGGGCCATGGGGATCCTGAAGTGTAACTGGTTCCTCAGAAGCATGGGTGAACAACCTGTGGCATGGAAGTGGCATCAGAAGGGGCAGTCTTGTAGGACTCAGCCCCCATCCTGTGGGACCTGATACTATCTCCAGTAGAGGGCTGAGATCAAAGGGGAGGGTGCCCCGCTGGTGCCTGCTGTAGAACTGATTGGTTGCTGGTGGGGAGAAATCCCCGCACGCTTCTTGGTGACCACCGGTCACAGAATTCTTCTGGGTTGATTGTTGTGATGTGAGAGCAGAGGAAAAACTGTTTTTTCTTCAGGAGGGAAAGGTCAAAAAATCCTTTTCAAAATCTACTGAAAGCTATGATACAGAATTCAGAAGTTCCAGGACTCCGCCAAGTTCATCTACAAACAAGAAAAGGAAACGTCAAGGAATGCAGGCTGCAGTATGGCGAGGGGGGGGCGGGGGGGCGTCCCCTGACAGGTGGTGAGGGCCCCACCTCTCCTCCTTCGGGGGACACCCGAAGCAGATACCACAGTGCCTGGCACACAGCATGTGTTACACACCAGAGCCAAACGGCAGGCCTGGGAGCTATGAAATTCCAAGTTGTGGCCAGGGGCGGTGGCTCACACCTGTAATCCCAGCACTTTGGGAGGCCGAGGTGGGTAGATCGTGAGGTCAGGAGATCGAGACCATTCTGGCTAACACGGTGAAACCCCGTCTCTACTAAAAATACAAAAAATTAGCCGGGCGTGGTGGCGGGCACCTGTAGTCCCAGCTACTCGGGAGGCTGAGGCAGGAGAACGGCGTGAACCCGGGAGGTGGAGCTTGCAGTGAGCCAAGATTGTGCCACTGCCCTCCAGCCTGGGCAACAGAGCAAGACTCTGTCTCATAAAGAAAAATAAATAAATAAATAAATTCCAAGTTGCTCAGAGAGTCAAAGTCACTGATTCCAAGCACAGAATCCAACAACAATCTTCAAATATTAGGCATTACACCTGCAGATGAGAACTGTTTCCCAGACAACAATATAAACTGTTTAATATTAAAATATAATGAATGTCCCCTAAAACTGTTACTTACAAAAGTGATACTACTTTTTAAAAAAGAGACCACGCGCAGTGGCACATGTCTGTAATCCCAGAACTGTGGGAGGCCGAGGCAGGTGGATCACCTGAGGTCATGAGTTCGAGACCAGCCTGGCCAACATGGTGAAACCTTGTCTCTACTAATAAAGTATAAAAATTAGCCAGGCATGGTGGTGGGATCCTGTAATCCCAGCTACTCGGGAGGCTGAGGCTGGAGAATCACTTGAACCCAGGAAGCGGAGGCTGCAGTGAGCTGAGATTGCGCCACTGCACTCCAGCCGGGGTAACAAGAACAAAACTCCGTCTCAAAAAAAAAAAAAAAAAAAAAAGAATTTAAGTTCCAAGATTTTTTTTTTAATCTTACTTTGGTTTACTATTCCAAATGACAATTACCTAAGACATAGCAGTACCATCTCCATTCTATAAATAAACTGTATTACAACTATAGGCCAGTTATGGTTATATGCCTACTTCAATAGACAATGTGACTGAGAAAAGAAAAATAGCTCAGAGCAGTTGAGCTATGTGAGGTATGCAGGCCCAGAGAGCCATGAGTGTGGGACTTCTGTCATGCTTCCCGCCCCAGATCCATGTTGAGCACAATTGTTTAAAGTCATTTTGTTCCTGACTGGCTGCCTTACCCTTATCTTCATGTTCCTGAAATCTATGACAACAATGAACAATGTACAGCCAATCAAGAGCTTATGTTATTTTGATGTACGTTTTTTGTAAACAACTCAGGAACTGCCTTTTTTCCCTTTAAAAATTTACTTCCAACTTCTGCTAATGGGGTGTATACTCAGAGCAACCTGAATCCACACACCTGGGCTGCAATCCTCAGGCTTGGTCCAAATCAACTCTTATATTAATTTTGCCTCAGCTTCTTCCTTTTAGGCTGACATACCTGATGTAGACAGCAGGATTCAGAATGTCTCCCCTCAATCAACTGGTTTTTCTGAGCGCAGCGCTGGGAACCAGTGTGACACTCTCCACTTCAGAGGTCTCCTGAAACTGGAACTCCCATTCTTTGGCTGAACATCTAGACTTTACTTGGACTGTTTTTCAAACTCCCTCTTTCCTTTAAGAGTTAGGGCTTTGCTATCTTTGGACAAGAGATTTGGGTAAAGAGGTCCGCAGACAACTGCCTTCTTTCTGCCTCTGCCTCAGGGCCAGGATTTCGGGTCAAGGTTTTTCCACCTCTGCCTCACGCAGAGGTTTGGGATGAAGGACTGGCAGATACTGGTGGTCACATTTTACAGAGCATGCTTTTAAGATTGCAGCTGTTTTCTGTAATTTGAAAATATGGACTTAGCCTTTCATTTGTGACCAACTCCTGTTAGTTCCCAAATGAAAAGTGCACAACCTTTTTGCTCCTGCAGAGAGGTATGAGGGTCTACTCCCACGTACCTTGCTTGAGCACTCCCCTGTCACCTGGCAGTTAGGGACAGTCCAAGACACATCACACTTAGACCCTAAACACATTCCCAGCCTTTTGTCACTTTTCAAAAGTTAGTAAATTATACAAAATTGGACTTCACAATCTGAGCACTCTTTGTAGAAACATCAGCTGGATATATGCGCACTTATGGGGCACTCTTACAGATATTTACAAAGTGGAGCCACCTAACACAGGACAGTTGTAAGCAGCAGTAGCCAAAATGAGGATCCTTTGAAGTGTCTAAAATAATTAATTTGTGTACCTAATTGGGGCAAAAGTTGGCTTTAGAACCAGAGAAACTAAATGGGAAACCTACTTTATGTTTCTGCTGAAATGTGATAATAAGATTTGAAAAGATTCTTTTTCAGAGTTCTATGGTCAGAAGTATAAAAAGCTGATACTTTGGCCATTGTTTTTTTGGAAGGAAGAAAAAATGTCTTTCTGCTTTTTCCTCTTTTGGATCCTGTTTCTGGGAAATTCTTTTCAGTCAACTGAAACTCATCTTAAAACGTGTTTGATCCCTGTTTGATTCCAATCTTGTTGGTATGATTTTTGCAGAGGAAAATACAAAACTTCATTTGCCTTTCAGAAAGCTTAAGATCTCCCTAAAATGCTCCTCTAAGACTTGTTCTTCTGTTTCCTTCCACACTTCTACTCCTTCTTCCTTTTGCTGTATTTGATACATGACGAAATCTAGAGGAGACTTCTTATGACTCTGAGACCCTCTTAGGAACACAGAAAGAGGCAACACTCACCCGCTTTGGCAGGGGGGCTTGTTTTCGTTACAGAGTCTGAAGAGTTGTGAGTAGTTTCCTCTCAGGTCTAAAGCTCTGCTCCCTTTTGCACTGTCCAATTTCGTTGGTTTTGGGGGGCTTTAGGGATTACTTTACACTGTGACAGACCGCCTGACTTTTGTGTGTGCAAGGGCGGACAGCTCACTGGTGAAAGCTGCGGTTTGGGAAGTGGCTGAGTGAATAGTTGTTACTGCAGGATGGCTACTCTTTCTTTATACATTTAGACAGATGCAGTTTGAACAGTTGGAGGTTATAAGTGCTCACCACCAAGTGATAAGATTCCCATATGGGATGGGCTTGTCACAGTGGGCTGACTGGGCCACTCACCAGCCTTGAGGGAATGTCCTTGCAGTGAGAAGCACTGTGGAAGCTCTGCGTGGCACACGTTAAGGCATTTCCCTCCTTTGGGGGACCCAAGGTTCAGTGTATTAATAAAAGTGGAATCCTTGATTTTTAAAGATCTAGATCAAGGGTGTCCTATCTTTGGCTTCCCTGGGCCACAGTGATCTTGGGCCACACATAAAATACACTAACACTAACGATAGCTGATGAGATGCTTAAAAACAGAGAGAGAGAGAGAGAGAGAGAGAGAGAGAGAGAAGAAAAGAAAAAGAAAAAAATCAGAAAAAAAAAAATCTCATAATGTTTTAAGAACATTTACGAATTTGTGTTGGGCCACATTCAAAGCCATCTTAGGCCGAGGGTAGGACAGGCTTATCTAGATGCTCTGCCTTTCATCTGCTTTTCAAATTTAAGTATTAGGCCCTAGAAACTGCAAATGTTTTTTTCCACTCATTAAAGTAATCTAATCAAGAAACATCTAGGTTGGAGGACCACCTATCTAACCAGACTGCTCTCCAATACATGACTTTCTATGGCCAAGCGCACTGGCTCACACCTGTAATCTCAGCACTTTGGGAGGCTGAGGCAGGCAGATCCCCTGAGCTCAAGAGGTCAAAACCAGCCTGGGCAACATGGAGAAATCTCGTCTTGACAAAAAAAAAAAAAAAACACAAAAAAAGAAAAAATTAGCGGGGCATGGTGGTGCATGCCTGTGGTCCCAGCTACTCGGGAGGCTAAGGTAGAAGGATCACTTGAGCCTGGGAGGCAGAGGTTGCAGAGGTCACTGCACTCCAACCTGAATGACAGTGGGACCCCGTCAAAAACAAAAACACCAAATATGACTTTCTGACATTTAGCTAGCTATCCTGAACCTCTTTACAAAAGAAACTGACATCTCTAAGGGCATCTCCCTTCCTGTACTCAAGCCACTATAAACTTTTACAATGAAAAAAACATTGGCTTAAGGTTCACAGAGCAAACCTTACCTTTGTTTAATGTTTTTCCCTGGCAATTCCTGACTATCCCTTTTTGATTCAACATATAATAGTGTTTAGATCTAAGTTCTCTGCCTTTGGGATGTAAGTTTTCACCTGAGAGTCATGTCTTCGGAAGTGAAAATTTAGGGTTGCCTAGCAATCTGAGTTGTTTAGGGTAATGGAACAGATAATTAAGAGACTGATAGTCTAAAAGGGGGGAATTATTTTCACTAGCAAATGAAAAAATCTTATAAAACTATAAGATCTGCTTCTGTTAGTGCATCTGCATGTTTTTACTTTTATGTATCATGTATATGTAATATTTCACTACGAAAGTATATGAAAGACCTCTAATCAACCAGCTTAAAGAAAACACAAGTGCTTAAATCAAATATTTTATCAGATAAATAGAAACTCAAAAGTCTTTTAGTTCATGACTTGGGTAAATCTTTGGTAAATAAAGATTAGTTTGTTGGTTTAATGAAAGGAGCTGTGTCTTCTCATCAGCAAATATTCATTTAACTCTAGGGTTTCACAGGCTGTAGAAAGGATTAACAAAGAAATAACTTGAGATGATGGCTAGCTTTGTTTAATGAACTATTCAAGCAGAATAACTGTTAAGAATGAATAAATTAGGGCCAGGTGCAGTGGCTCACACTTGTAATCCCATCACTTTGGGAGGCAGAGGCAGGTGAATCACTTGAGGTCAGGAATTCGAGAACAGCCGGGCCAATACAGTGAAACCCGTCTCTACTAAAAATACAAAAATTAGCTGGGCATGGCGGCACGCGCCTGTAGTCCCAGCTATCTGGGAGGCTGAGGTGGGAGGATCACTTGAACCCAGGAGGCGGACGTTGCAGTGAGCTGAGATCAAGCCACTGCACTCCAGCCTGGGTGACAGAGCAAGGCTGCGTCTCAAAAAAATAAATAAATAAATAAATTAGATGAATGTAAATTAGATATTTATAAACAAACTTTTCATAGTTTCACAAACCTTTTTCAAAAATTTAATTTAGGCCGGGCGCGGTGGCTCAAGCCTGTAATCCCAGCACTTTGGGAGGCCGAGACGGGCGGATCACGAGGTCAGGAGATCGAGACCATCCTGGCGAACACGGTGAAACCCCGTCTCTACTAAAAATTACAAAAAACTAGCCGGGCGAGGTGGCGGGCGCCTGTGGTCCCAGCTACTTGGGAGGCTGAGGCAGGAGAATGGCGTAAGCCCGGGAGGCGGAGCTTGCAGTGAGCCGAGATCGCGCCACTGCACTCCAGCCTGGGCAACAGAGCGAGACTCCGTCTCAAAAAAAAAAAAAAAAAAAATTTAATTTAAAAGCCATGTTATGTTAATTAGCAGATAATCATAAAATACCTATGTCATTTATAGGATACAGAAAAGTTAAATATATTTAGGTCTCTTATAAACAAAAATTGAGGAAATACTAAGAAATTGTTTTCATGTGGTATAAAACAGTTCAAAATTACTTCCTGGGTTTTTCACTGGAAATCTGAGTTACTGAGAGGTAAACTGTAGTTAATATACGTAATTAAAACTATTAGGTGTAAGAAACAATTTTATATACAGAGTATATTTTAAAAGATGTAAGGAAAGTTGAAAAGAGAAAGTAATTGTTTTTCCCTTTTACACAAGAGATTTTTGCATGGTCAAATGATAAGGGGGAAAGGAAATTAAGTTTTTCTCTTAAGGTAAAATGCCAGCATAAAAAAGAAAGGTAGGTTGTAATGAGCTGAGACTATGCCACTGCACTCCAGCCTGGACTACAGAGGGAGACTCAGCCAAAAAAAAAAAAAAAAAAAAAAAAAATCACATCAGGCGTGGTGGCTCACACCTGTAATCCCAGCACTTTGGGAGGCCAAGGTGGGTGGATCACAAGGTCAGGAGTTCAAGACCAGCCTGACCAACATAGTGTCTCTGTTAAAAATACAAAAATTAGCTGGACATAGCAGCGTGTGTCTGTAATCCCAGCTACTCAGGAGGCTGAGGCAAAAGAATTGCTTGAACCGGGACCCAGAAGGCGGACGTTGCAGTGAGCCGAGATCATGCCACTGCACTCTCCAGCCTGGGCTATGGAGGTAGACTCGCTGCTCCCTCGCAAAAAAAAAAAAAAAAAAAGAGGTATAGGTCAAAACCAGCTTAAGCAAGTTGTAGAACCTTTGCAGAAGATTAATCTTGTGAAAAAAATATTGCGTATAATCAAGCTGGCTAAATTAGAAGAGATTTAATTTTGCTAAAACTGAACATTACTATACAACATACACTAATGCAGGGCCAGAGACTGGGCCCCTGTGTCAGAACAGCAGACTTTTCCTGGAGCACTGGTCTGCTCTTTAATAAAAAATTTAAGTTGTCGTAAAAAGTTTATGGAAATTTTACCTTGCATGGTCCAAGCTGATTGAGATCTGATGGACAGCTCCATTAAAATAGCTTTATATTTAGGAGGCTGAGACGGAAGGATCACTTGAGCCCATGAGTTTGAGGCTGCAGTGAGCTATGATCACACCACTACACTCCAGCCTGGGCAACAGAGCAGACCATCTCCAGAAAAAAAAATAAACAAATAAAGGCTGATGCAAAGGTAAAATTTATTTTTCTCTTTTGAACAAGATGTTCATATAATATTAATGATGATAACAAAAGACTTTTGTTCACCTTTTGAATAAGCTGCAAAACAAGAAAAAGATTCTGTTGATCTCATGCTGTCTTTGTCAGGTCATTTGATTGCTTAGAAAACTGAGTATCAAAAAAGAGTAAAGGTTTTTGCATTTTTGGCCGGGCGCGGTGGCTCACACCTATAATCCCAGCACTCTGGGAGGCCAAGGCGGGGGATCACGAGGTCAGGAGATTGAGACCATCCTGGCGAACACGGTGAAACCCCATCTCTACTGAAAATACAAAAAATTAGCCGGGCGCGGTGGCAGGCGCCTGCAGTCCCAGCTACTCGGGAGGCTGAGGCAGGAGAATGGCGTGAACCCGGGAGGCGGAGGTTGCAGTGAGCCGAGATCGCACTACTGCATTCCAGCCTGGGCAACAGAGCGAGACTCCGCCTCAAAAAGAAAAAAAAAAGGTTTTTGTTTTCTGAAATCTTTCAATTATCTGGCTAAATAACTAGTATTTTACAGCAACCTGTGATCCTATTTTGAACAAGAGTTTTAAACCTTTAATGTTTCACATATTTCCCAAAATCAACTTTCAAATTCTAAAATTAAGTCTTTTCCAAAAGGAATCCCCTGAAAGTCTGAGAGAGACCTATTAGGCTTAATTTGTATGTTAAAATTGTATGTGAAGCTTTGTCAAATAAGAAATGGTGTTTAACTTTGGGTTATATTTGAGTGCATGTTATTAATATGTGTTCCAAAATTACATGAGATTTCTGAAACCCTGATGTGTCTTGGTATGTCAGACATAATTATGGTTAATTATGTTAAATTGTTGTATGCCACAAAAATAATGAAATTTCTTGTAAATTGTGTCTTTAACTGTAGCTACTCTAAGTCTTTTGGCATCCGCAGATAACTATTGCTCTACTTTGACTCTTCTCAAAAAGCAGTTTACACTTGGCTACGGTCAAAATTTTGCTTTTTCTTCAAGTGAATTCATAGAAAATAATTCTTTTTTTTTAAGAGACAAGGTCTCAGCCAGTCGCGGTGGCTCACGCCTGTAATCCCATCACTTTGGGAGGCCAAAGCAGGCAGATCACCTGAGGTCGGGAGTTCGAGACCAGCCTGACCAACATGGAGAAACCCCATCTCTACTAAAAATACAAAATTAGCCAGGCATGGTGGCACATGCCTGTAATCCCAGATACTTGGGAGGCCACGGCAGGAGAATCACTTGAACCTAGGAGGTAGAGGTTGCGGTGAGCTGAGATCATGCCATGGCACTCCAGCCTGGGCAACAACAGTGAAACTCTGTCTCAAAAAAATAAAGAAAGAAAGAGACAAGGTCTCGCTGTGCTGTACAGGCTAGAGTGCAGGCACCTTCTAACTCACTACAACCTCCAACTCCTGGACTTCTGTGGTCCTCCCACCTCAGCCTCACTAGAAGCACACGCCACCACACCTGGCTACTTTTTCAATTTTTTGTAGAATGGGTGTCTTGCTATGTTGGCCAGGGTGGTCTTGAACTCAAGGCCTCAAGCAATCCTCACTTCTTGGCCTCCTAAAGTGCTGAGATTATAGCCATGAGCCACTATGCCTTGTGGTAAGTACTCTTGAATACAAGTTTCTGATAATTTTGGAGATCATATCATTGGACTAAGTAAAAACTTTCAGAACTCTAATAAACTGTTGGGTTCATGAAGATTGCTAACTCTGTATATCAAGCAGAATAAAACTTAATTACATAGGACTGAAATTACAGATAACTGAAATGATTTTTACGACATTTTGTTCGAAACATTGCTGATTCTTTTCTTTTCATGTTTTGTTTTCCCAAGTCAAGGAAGCTTTTTCTTTCATTTATAGCTTGTAGCAAATGGGTAAAACATAACTTTATGAGCAAAACTGAAACATTGGCCTTTCTACCTGATTTCTCCAAAATGCGTAAACTAGTCATGAGTATCCTTATTTTATGACAGTCTAATTATATGCGTTTTAAGCTCCATAAAAACCAGTTTATTGTAACAGGACACAATTGAAGACACCGGCTATTCTACCGACGCTCTTGACTGGAACGGTGTATTTTAAAGTATGACCAGACTGGTTTAAAGAACTGAGGTTGACTATGTAGAGCCAATAAGAAGCCTGTTGGAAAGACCAGCCTGGTACCTTGTTTACACAGCTCCTTTACAAGGTTCCTGATGTAGAGCAGTAAAAGAATCTTACTTTCTGAAATGCCCAGGAACCTCAAGATATTTTGTGACCTCAAGAAGAGAGGAAGTCACCCAATTCATGTATTACCAACATAGTCCTTGGCTTGGCTTCCTAGCCTTGAGGGTTTAGAGTTGAATCCAAAATTCCTTATGAAAGTTCCAGCAAAGATAACAAAGAAACTATATGGCCAATCATTATTCTTGTTGTATTTTATGCAAATAATCAGCCCAAGGACAATACTAAAACTTATTCTGCAAGTAAGCTGGTCCTCCTAAGATTTACATCTTTGGTAAAAATGGGGACTAGAGAGAGGAAAAATTATGCTTCCCAAGAAAACTACAGTACCCATGTTATTAGATTCCAGCCTTGACCATTGTGTGTGTGTGTTTGAGTTTTTATTGTTTTCCTACAATTTGGACTGAATCCCCAATGTAACAGGATTTTTACTATGTATCTTATTGTTTTACCTCTAAGAAAACCAAAAGCATGAAATTCAAAGACTACAGAAGATTTAACAAGCAACGACAGTTACACAAATCAGTGACTTGACTGAGGACTGAGAATGAACCTTCCCAGCACCGTCATACATCATTCCATCATAAAAATCCACTTGTAACTGCTGCTAATCAGAATGTGTATACATACACACACACATATACATACACACACATATACATATACATATACATATACTCAGAGCAACTTGGTCTATGCTCCTGGGTTGCAATCATCAAGCTTGGCCCAAATAAACTCTTTACTCAGCTTCTTCATTTTAGGTCAACACTAACATTACAAAGAAAGTTTCAGACAGGCCAGGGATGATGGCACATGCCTGTAATTCCACTGCTTTTGAAGGCCAAGGCAGGAGGATTGCTTGAGCCCAGGAGTTTGAGACCAGCCTGTGCAACAAGACAAAAACCCATCTCTACAAAAAAATACAAAAATTAGCCAGGTGTGTGGCATGTGCCTGTAGTCCCAGCTACTCGGGAGGCTAAGGAGGGAGGACCGCTTGAGACTGGGAGGTCAAGGCCGCAATAAGCCAAGATCACGCCACTGCACTCCAGCCTGGGCAACAGAGTGAGACCATCTCAAAAAAAAAAAAAAAGTTTCAGGCAAACTATAAGAATCAGCCACTGAAAACTGCCATCAGTTCCAATGATTCTGAATTACTGCTCAGAAAGGTAGTTAACTTTTCTCGATCTTGTAGTGTAGGACATCTCTAGCTTCAAAGATAACCACGATGAAAATTACTATTAATACTTTCTGTTTAACAGTAATTATTAAACTATTAAATATTTAAACAATTAAGTTATTAAACTATTAAATACAGGGCCTGTATCTCTGATGCTGAACTATGATGTGTGACTTAAGCCCCCAAATATATCATGTTATTTGGATCCAAGGTGCTGCACAGAACGCTGACCCTTTCTAAGAGTTGGGTATTACTTGCAATAGGCTTATAAGCAAGAAGCTAGAAAGATCCCATTTTCTGTTCTTCCTGTATTGGATGATGTAAAGCAAACTGTCACCAAGACTCAGTTTCCCAAACAGTAAAACAAGTGTTCTGTCTGAAGAATAAATGGGGGGAAAAAAAGGCAGGGGGCTTTCAATCCTCTGAATCACAAGTCCAATACATTGTTGAGGGTGGGAGTTGTTGCAATTTGCAGTAGTTTCTTAAGAATGTAAGAAAGCTGTGTGAAAGATCCTGACACACACCACAGTTGCCTGAGGACAGTAAACCAAAGGCCAGGAGAGCTCACAGCAAGTCACATTATCTCTAGTGTGAGTTCCTCTACACAAAGGTGACAGGTATGGACACAGGTGTTGAAGTTGGATCCGAGCCTGCACACAGACTCCTGTGTTAACAGCGTGGACGTTAAAATTAACAACTCTCTCTGAATGCTTTAGGAAGAAAACCATTCAATTTACATGAGTTTGTCTTAGACTATTTCTCAAAGATGAACTGTAAGCTGCAGTCTGATTACATGATACAAACTGGAGCTTGTTAACTAGAACACCAATTAGCACCTCCCTATTTGGATTAAGGTTAATGGATTATCTAAAATGACAAAACAATTTTCCTGGAGTAAATATATTTCAATCTTTTAAAGAGCACAGTCTAATAACTGCTTTAAAAATCTACCTCAAAAAGTTAAAACACTTATTTAAATTATCTAACATATATATCTAATATAACAATGCTTTCACCAATTTCTTTTGATATACTACAGCTCAGGGTACGCCTTAATAGCGACCACAGTGAACTCTGCAATTACAGCGCAAAGGGATGCTGGACTTAAAGAGGAGACTCGTTACAGTCCTACTTTCGTCACCAACTAGCCAGCTGTATCTCTAATTAATTTTACCTCACGGGCTTCAGTTTCTGAGTCTGTAGAGATCTAAAATCCTAAGACTGCAACTGCAATATTACACTGTTTTTCTGACAGTTATTTTCACAAACAAGTTACAAAATCTCAGTTGACAAAATAACATAGAACAAAACTCAAAGTCTTAGAATATAAACGTCCTACTTCGAAAGTACTATTTAATTCACACCTAACGTATGAATTAAGAATTAATCGGGCCAGGCACAGTGGCTCAGGCCTGTAATCCCAGCACTTTAGGAGGCCAAGGCAGGCAGATCACTTGAGGCCAGGAGTTGGAGACCAGCCTGGCCAATATGGAGAAACCCTGTCTCTACTAAAACTATAAAAATAAGCTGGGCATGGTGGCGTGCCTGTAGTCCTGGCTACTCTGGAGGTTGAAGCACGAGAATCACTTTAACCCAGGAGGTGACGACTGCAGTGAGCCCAGATACAGCCACTGCACTTCAGCCTGGGGGAGAGAGTGAGACTCTGTCTCAAAAAAAAAAAAGAATTAAAAAGAATTAAAGGTTCCTTCAGTCTTGTAATTCCAGACTGATAACAATGGAACTGATAAAAAGAAAATATTCCATGCAACTGGGTTAAGGCTGATTAAATGTTATGTTCACTATTATTATTATTAAACATTTCATAAACATATGCTTTACAATAAATTTACCTAACCACACGTCCCAACATCAAATTGAAAACTGGAAGTTAAGGGTCAGGCACGGTGGCTCACGCCTGGAATCCCAGCACTTTGAGAGGCCAAGGCAGGTGGATCACCTGAGGTCGGGAGTTCGAGACCAGCCTGACCAACATGGAGAAACCCTGTCTCTACTAAAAATACAAAACTAGGATAGCCCAGCATTGGCGGCGGTGGCAGTTGCGGAGAGACCACACTGCAGGCTGCGGCAGGGCACGGCAAGATGGAGGTGACGGGGGTGTCAGCACCCATGGTGACCGTTTTCATCAGCAGCTCCCTCAACACCTTCCGCTCAGAGAAGCAGTACAGCCGCAGCCTCACCATGGCTGAGTTTAAGTGTAAACTGGAGTTGCTGGTGGGCATCCTGCTTCCTGCATGGAACTGGAGCTGTATGGAGTTGACGACAAGTTCTACAGCAAGCTGGATCAAGAGGATGCGCTGCTGGGCTCCTACCCTGTAGATGACAGCCGCCGCATCCACCTCATTGACCACAGCGGTGCCCGCCTTGGTGAGTATGAGGATGTGTCCTGGGTGGAGAAGTACACGATCTCACAAGAAGCCTGCGACCAGAGGCAAGACATGGTTTGCTTCTTCCTGAAGCGCAGCAAGCTTGGCCACTACAACGAGGAGGAGCGGGCTCAGCAGGAGGCCGAGGCCGCCCAGCGCCTCGCCGAAGAGAAGACCCAGGCCAGCTCCATCCCCGTGGGCAGCCGCTGTGAGGTGTGGGCGGCGGGACACCGGGGTACCATCATGTATGTAGGTCTCACAGATTTCAAGCCTGGTTACTGGATTGGTGTCCGCTATGATGAGCCACTGGGGAAAAACGATGGCAGTGTGAATGGGAAACGCTACTTCGAATGCCAGGCCAAGTATGGCGCCTTTGTCAAGCCAGCAGTCGTGACGGGCGGGGGGGGGGGGGGCCGTCCCGGGGGGGGGCGGGGGGGGGGGGGGGGGGGGGGGGACACTTCCCGGAGGAGGACTACGGGTTGGACGAGATATGACACCCAAGGAATTCCACTGCTCCACCTCCTAACTCGGCCACTGACTGCCCCTCCTGTGTGTGCCCATGGCCCTTTTCTCCTGACCCCATTTTAATTTTATTCATTTTTTCCTCTGCCATTGGTTTTTGACACTCATGAATTAAATTCACTAAAAACCCGGAAAAAAAAAATACAAAACTAGCTGGGTGTGGGGGCACATGCCTATAATTCCAGCTACTCAGGAGGCCAGGACAGGAGAATCGCTTGAACCCAGGAGGCAGAGGTTGCAGTGAGCCAAGATCACATCACTGCACTCCAGCCTGGGCAACAAGAGCGAAACTCCAGCTCCAAAAAAAAAAGAAAGAAAGAAAGAAAGAAAGAAAGAAAGAAAGAAAGAAACTGGAAGTTAATGATCCAGCATTTATTTGCCTTACTCATATAATTATCTAATATAATTTGTGGCCATATGATGATTTTGGGAAAACATCTAATCTTTAGCGATTTATGTTGAGCTGTAACTCCATGTGATTTCATGAAAAACCTATTCTCAATAACAGACTAAAACTACCACCTCTTTCTTTCCCATAAGGTTGGCAGGGGGCGGTGGTGGAGGGGGGACTACCACAGTGACCAACACACTTTCAAAATTCTGAACTTATAGGAAATAGCATGCCAAGAGTCTGTGTGGCCTTGCCTGAAAGACAATAAAACTTGTGGTCACTCAGAATCCCGAGGCACACTGCAAACGTTTACTCTTCACTGGAATTTTGCCAGGTCATGGAGATTTTTAAGTGCCTCAATGCTTCTACAGTTTATTTGGCAGTTCTACGTCCCACTTCCAGTCCTTTCAGGCTTAGGTTTAACTCTCCTTACTGAGCCCTAAAGAATGATGATTTCAGCAGAAGAGATTCAATTCATCAGTGTATAGAAAAAAATGGGAAAGTTGTGAAAAACTGAAAAGGTCATGTGCACAAAAGCAACACTGGTAATGCTGCTTCCCATATTCATTCTTTGGTCTTCACTGACAGTGTGAAGAAGCAACTATTGCTGATTTATCAGTTACTCATTTTCACAATAGTCAGTACTTCAAGTCAGCGGTACCCAACTTTTTTTGATACCAGGGACTGACTGGTTTCATGCAAGACAATTTTTCCACAGACAGAGCGGAGGGGTCAGGGGGTGCGGGGTGGTGAGGAGGATGCTTTCAAGATGAAACTGCTCCACCTCAGATCATCAGGCATTAGATTCTCATAAGGAGCATGCAACCTAGATCCCTTGCATGTGCAGTGCACAACAGGATTTGCGCTCCTACGAGAATCTAGTCAACTGCTCATCTGAGAGGAGGTGAGCTCAGGCAGTAATGCTCACTCACCCTGCTGCTCACTCACCCTGCTGCTCACTCACCCTGCTGCTTGCTGCTCACTCACCCTGCTGCTTACCTCCTGCTGTACAGCCCAATTCCTAACAGGCCATGACGGCTATGGGTCCACAGACTGGGAGTTAGCGACCCCTGCTCCAAGTGACCCACTGAAAGGCAATCTGGACTAGCAATCTAGCCTGGTAACAACTGTCACTGGAGCAAGGTACAGGGGCTCACACTCACATTCCCAGCAACTTGGGAGGCTGAGGTTGGAGGATCACTTGAGGCCAGGAGATTGAGGCCAGCCTGAGTAACATGGCAAGACCTCATGTATCAAAAAATTATTATTTAAATAGCCAGGAGAATCACTGGAGCTCAGAAATTGGAGGCTGCAGTGAGCAATGGTCATGCCATTGCACTCCACTCCTGCAGCCTGGGCAACAGAGTGAGACCTCATCTCTTAAATAAATAAATATCAAGTATCACTGGAGGTATGAATATCAACCACAGAGGAATATGGAACATAGAACTTAAAATGATGCCAGGCAGACCGGGCGCAGTGGCTCACACCTGTAATCCCAGCACTTTGGGAGGCCAAGGCAGGCGTATCGCTTGAGGTCAGGAGATCGAGACCACCCTGGCTAACACGGTAAAACCCCATCTCTACTAAAAATACAAAGAAATTAGCCGGGTGTGGTGGCAGGCACCTGCGGTCCCAGCTACTCAGGAGGCTGAGGCAGGAGAATGGCGTGAACCCAGGAGGCAGAGTTTCCAGTGAGCGGAGACTGCGCCACTGCACTCCAGACT
The DNA here is from genome assembly GCF_003255815.1 of Theropithecus gelada. Taxonomy (NCBI): domain Eukaryota; kingdom Metazoa; phylum Chordata; class Mammalia; order Primates; family Cercopithecidae; genus Theropithecus; species Theropithecus gelada. The sequence continues at coordinate 804,125 of NC_037677.1, forward strand.
GGGCGACACAGAGAGACTGCCTCAAAAAAAAAAAAAAAAAAAAAAAAAAAAAAAATCATGCCAAACAAAAGTTCACCCAAAAAGACTTTCACAGTAAGCTACCGTATTTACAGTACTCAAGAAACACTAAATGCCAACCAGTGTTCTATCAATGGTTTGAATGTTTTTAACCCCCTAAAAGCACAAGAGACAATGCTTTCATCCTTTCAAATGTCTAGATTTTTAGAAGGTAACATCCCATAGGGACTTCAAGTCTACTTTTAAAGTCAGGACTGAATGGTTAAAGCAATGAACTGGAAATCCATTGGGGTTTCCCAGCACAGATCTGAATCCTACCAACTACGGCGTCTTTTCGTTTGCAAAGGTGATTCACTGACCCCTCCCACAGACAGAGAGCCTGGTATTACTTCTCAGGAAGAAGTGAGACTGCTCCCCAACCGGACTAAACTTTCCTTCTTTACAGACCCAGTAAAAACAAACAAACAAACAAAAAAAACTGTACATGCCTCCCAAAGGTTACTGGTATTCTCTGACTGATAAGGCAAAAATTACACAGACGATAATCTCAGCAATGAAATACAAGTATATAATCAACAAAGAGAAAGAAAAAGAATGTTCAGAAAAGCACGAAGCCTTTAAAGAAAATTTTGAAGGACTTGGTGTTTTAAAAAAGAGAATGTTTAACATGTTAACAGATAATAATCACTGAAGCAATTTGTAAATCTATACCAAATTGATCACTAGGTTTTTATCTCTGTATTTTGAGCACTGACAATAAAAACAAAGCTCTCTGAAATGTGAAAACAAAATGTTCTCATTTTTCAGAGACATTCTTAAAAAAGGAATGTTAATAAGTTTGAAATTATCTGAAATAACAAATATATTTTAAACAACTGGCAAATATTAGCAAATTTAAGACATATTTTCTAAACAATTTTTAAAGCATTTTTAAGCCAGGTGCAATGGCTCACATCTGTAAGCCCAACACTCTGGGACTGCTTGAACCCAGGAATTCGAGACCTGCCACCTCTACAAAAAAAAAAAAAAAAAATTTTTTTTTAATTAGCCAGGCGTGGTGACATGCACCCATGGGTCCCAGCTACTCGGGAGGCTGAGGCGGCAAGATCGCTCAAGCCCAGGTCGAGGCTGCAGAGAGCTGTGAGCATGCCACTGGACTCTAGCCTGGGTGACACAAACTGTCTCAAAAAAAAAAATAAAATATTTTTAAACATACATGATTATATGTAATACAAATTAAAGGGATTTTAAGGAAGCTGGCTGGTCTCATTTAGACTGGGGCTTGGCCTTTTCAACTATGAAGATGTATGAAGGTGTACACAAGAAAAAAGAGGTTCCCTACCTTGCCGCCTAGTAACACCCACCATATGACCACTTCCTGCTTCCACACCACTCTCTACAAAGCAGAATCATTTAAAAAAGACAATTCTATGATATAAAACCCTTCAACTGCTTCCCACTGGTCTTAGGATAAAGGGCAAAATAATCAACCTATATGGGACCTCCCAAGCTCTGTAAAATAAAACTCTCCACCTGCTTCCCAGCTGTGTCCTCTTCCTTCAGCCTTGTTCACACTAGTTCCTTCAAAGCACTCTGCACCTTCCCACCTGGGGCACTACACAGGTAATTCTCTCTGCTGACCTCTCACTCCATCACCATCCCTCCAATCTCAGTGCCACCATCGCGTCCTCAGGGAAGCCGCCTGATACCTCCCCCCAAGGCCGGATCTTAGTGCACTGCACTTTCCTATTGGATTATGTGATTGTCCACCTGTCTCAATGGACAGCAAACTCCAAAAGAGATGGCAATCTATCCCTGTTGTTGATACTGGGATTTACTCATCAACTATTTAGTGCAAGCTACATACCAGATATTGTTCTAAGGCCTAGGTTCATACTGAGGAGCAAAATATAAATCTTGATCTCGTAAGAGTTTACATTCAAGTACGAGAAGATGGGCCATAGTAGCCGAAATAGCTCAGTTGGGAGAGCATTAGACTGGAGAAGATGGGCCATAAATAAAATAAGTAAATTATATGGCATGTTATAGTGTCATAAATACTATGAAGAATAATACATCAAGGAGCGGAGACATGGAGAGTGCAGGGCAGGATACACCCTAACACATGTAACTGTTGTAGCAGACTATCCAAAGCAGCATGGAGCTGAGAGCCAGTCACTTCCAAAGGCCAGTCTCTACGGCTTTACATAGAACAATGCACTTTCCTATTCCTGCTGGATGACGGGCCTCACAGAAAAATCCTGTTGCCTTTCATCTTTGCATCCCTAGTGCTCAACTGGTCAGAATACTTGCCACAGGAAGAAAATGAACCCTTTTCTTACCTCTCAGTGGCCCTCCTTTATTCCAGGCCCTGTAGCAAGACTTAACAGAAAATTAAAAATGGAAAAACCTCCACTAAGTTTAAAAGATACATTTTCAATATTGCAATTGTTTTATTTTGGGTTAACGCGATGTTTTTATTTTAAAGCAAAATAAAGGTAAGAAATTCTATGGCTATCAAAAAGGGGGCGTTTACTTTATTTTATTTATTTATTTATTTATTTTTTGAGACAGAGCCTCACTCTGTCGCCCAGGCTGGAGTGCAGTGGCGTGATCTCAGGTCACTGCAACCTCTGCCTCCTGGGTTCAAGCAATTCTCCCGCCTCAGCCTCCCAAGTAGCTGGGATTACGAGCACGCACCACCACGCCTGGCTAATTTTTGTATTTTTAGTAGAGACGAGGTTTCACCATGTTAGCCAAGCTGGTCTCGAACTCCTAACCTCAGGTGATCCACCTGCCTCGGCCTCCCAGAGTGCTGGGATTACAGGCATGAATCAAAGCGCCCAGCCGTGCCAGGCGCGGTGGCTCACGCCTACTAAAAATACAAAATTAGCTGGGCGTGGTGGCACATGCCTATAATCCCAGCTACCAGGGAGGCTGAGGCATGAGAATTGCTTGAACCTGGGAGGCAGAGGTTACAGTGAGCCGAGATCGTGCCATTGCACTCCAGCCTGGGCAACAAGACTGAAACTCCATCTCAAAAAAAAAAAAAAACAAAAAAAAATGCACGCCCAGCCGAAAGAGGGCACATTTTTAAAGACTGAGAAACAGTATAATTTAAAGGTCATGTGGTTAAATCACCCTATCTGAAAATACTTTATGTACTGTATGTAGCTATGAAAAGTCAGTTAAAAATTTGTAAATATAGCTTTTATACTCTATAAGATCCTTTCTAATGTATTCTTTTTGAGTAAAGATTTTCCTATTTGTTTACAGAAAGGTACAAGTATACAATCAGCAAACAATTTCTCTGGAACACAGGTGGGAGATGGCTTTAAGCATTCTTATCTCTTTACTTGAATTAATTTCATTAAACATCCACAGTTTACCAGGCCCTGGGCTGGGCAGAGTTGACAAGCATAAAAAGAGAATCTCACTCACAAGGAGCTTACATTAATTATGTGCTAACTAACACAAGGGTACACTTACGTTGCTACAGAAACAGAGAAGCATAACCTCAGAACTTAAGGCAAAGCAGCCTGGAGGAATCCTAAAATATCTTTTTAAGGATGGGTTAAGGAGCTAAGTAAATATTTTAAAATTTTTTTAAAAGGAGGTGGACATTCAATTTCAGGCAAAGAATCTACCAACAGCAATGGCTACAACATTTGCAACACCAAGGTAAGAGAGGGAGGTGTGATCCTGACTAAAAGGCGGGGCAGGGCAGAGAAGGAAAACGCAGAAGTGGAAGCACACACAGGGCGAGGCCTAGGGCAGTCCTGGAGAGTTTCTGAAGAGGCCAGCCATCAGGCTATGCCACACTCTGGCTACAGTGTGACTAAAATGATTTGTGTAAATACAAGAGTATTTTATCAGGCAAATTCATGCACATCAGACTTCATATGGACATTTTCAGCAAAGATCAAGTCTCATCTCTATGATTATCACACTCAACCTAAAAATTAAGTAGTACGCTTTCAAATTTGTGTCAAACACGGCCAGGCGCACTGGCTCACGCCTGTAATCCCAGCACTCTGGGAGGCCATGGCAATTGGGTCACTTGAGGTCAGGAGTTCAAGACTAGCCTGGCCAACATGGTGAAACCCCATTTGTACTAAAAATACAAAAATTAGCCAGGCATGGTGGCACGCACCTGTATGTAGTCCCAGCTACTCAGGAGGCTGAGGCAGGGGAATCCCTTAAACCAGGGAGGCAGAGTTTGCAGTGAGCCGTGATCATGCCAGTGCACTCCAGCCTGGGCAACAGAACAAGATTCAGTCTCAAAAAAAAAAATTGTGTTAAACATGAAATACTTTGAATATTACAACATACTCCATGGTCTAGGTCTCCTAACCGGGGCAATGGGGCTGATGGGAAAGAAGATGTAAAACCAGCAGCATCACTGAACTGCATATCCTTTATGGTTGAAATCGGAGCCATGACAGCTTCACCAGAAAAACCGTGAGAAGACAAAGTTTATAAAGGCATTGAAGGGACAAAAGGTATTAAGGTATGGGGTGGGGGGGGCAGTGAGAAAGAGAAGGGAAGGAAACACAGCTGAGTTAATAACCTTCCCTGTTCCTAAGGAAGGCATTTACACAGGAAAAACAAAGCATTCGAATGTTAGGGGAAAGAACTTTCAAGTTGGAATTTATCCTCCTTCTTTTGAGAACCTAGCAGTTTTCTACCTTACAATTCCATGATCTAAAAAAGGAATTCATTTACTAATCAAAATAACTCCAGAAGCATAGTAGTTACAAAGATATCAACAAGCATAAGAGCAAAAAGTTTAAACTGAACTAAACTCAGGCCTGATGAGGTTAACTCTGAGTGCCTCATTTACTTCGTACTCTAAAATAAGCTTTTACAGAAAAAGGAGAACTCTTCACATCAATAAAGTTCTACAAAAAAGCATAAGCAAGCGAACCCTTATAGCAGTGTCTGTTTTTAACAAGGTATTTCCCAAAAACATGACTTCAGCGTTTATGTCTTCTCCCCATTGGAAAAAGGTTGTTTTGAGAATTTTGTATAAGAAATTACAAGAATATACTCCAAGATTTTTGTGTAACTTATCAATCTGAAAAGAATATCCCTAAATCTGACAGAATCTATAAGAGTACTGCATGCATGACAAAAACATATTTAAAACTTGTACCTCTGGCCGGGTGCCATGGCTCACGCCTGTAATCCCAGCACTTTGGGAGGTTGAAGTGTGCGGATCACCTGAGGTCAGGAGTTCAAGACCAGCCTGGCCAACATGGTGAAACCCCATCTTTGCTAAAAATACAAAAAAAAAACTAGACAGGTGTGGTGGCGGGCACCTGTAATCCCAGCTACTCGGAAGGCTGAGGCAGGAGAATCACTTGAACCCAAGGGACAGAGGTTGCAGTGAGCCGAGAATGAGAACGCGCCATTGCACTCCAGCTTGGGCGACAAGAGTGAAACTCTGCCTCAGGAAAGAAGAAAAAAAAAAAAACTTGTACTTTTAACACTAGGATAAAAACAAATGGAATTGATGGTAACATATCTATATAGCTTTTTTACAACCTCAAAAGACCATAACATAGACAACACGTTACTAAAACTGGAAAACCCAGATTATAATCCTAGTTATCACTATTTTGATGGAAAATATGAATTTTAACATCACAATGAAATAACAGTGAAAGGAGTTTGTCAGCCACTCCTTGGCTGGTAACATCTACCACAGCCTATCACTACAAAAACTTGCAAATCTATGTAGAGTAGCTGCAGCTACCTGAAGGCACTGTTCATTGTAAACACCATTAACAATTTGATGTCCCAATTTGCATGTTTTGGGGGTGGGGGGAGACAAGGTCTCACTGTTGTCCAGGATGGAGTGCAGTCGCAGGATCATGGCTCACTGCAGCCTCAACCTCCCAGGCCCAAGCGATCCTCCCACTTCAGCTTCCCCAGTAGCTGGGTCTACAGGTGTGACTCACCATGCCTGGCTAATTTTTTGTTTGGTAGAGATGAGGTCTCTCTCTGTTGTCCAGGCTGGTGAACTCCTGGGCTCCTAAACTCATGTAGGCCTCCCAAAGTGCTGGGATTACAGGCATGATGAGCCACCTCGCCCAGCCTGCACGTATTTTAGAACTACATTTTAAGATAATGTGAAGACTGCTTCACAAAAACAGCTTAAATATATACTTGTCAAAACTTGTGCTTACTTATGGAAATTGCATTAAATTCAATAAATTCTTTAAATCTCACTTTTAAACAGGGCAATCTTCCCGAACATTAAATCAAATTACATTTCTCCCTGAATTTGCTGCCACTTAATTTCAGCTACTCTTCTACAGAACTGTACCTATGTTATCTTTTTTTCTCTCTGGTTCCTACTCAAAAACAGTAGAACTGCTTTCTCCAAATACGCATTCTGTGCTCAGAATCTGTTTTCTCTGCCCAGATACATGTAAACAAGCAAAAAAACAAAAAATAAAAAAAAAAAAAAAAAAACTTTCTGCTAATAAATTGACAGCTAGAAAGTAGAATATTTTAAAAATTCAATAAGCTGGGCGCAGTGGCTCACTCCTGTAATCCCAACTCTTTGAGAGGCTGAGGCAGGTGGATCACTTGAGGCCAGGAGTTCGAGACCAGCCTGGGCAACATGGTGAAACCCTGTCTCTATTAAAAATACAAAAATTAGCCGGGTGGGGTGGCACGTGCCTGTAGTCCCAGCTATTAGGGAGGCTGAGGCAGGAGAATAACTTGAAGACCTAGGAAGTAGAGGCTGCAGTGAGTTGAGATCGTGTCACTGCACTCCATCCTGGGTGACAGAGCAAGACTCCATAGGGGTGGGGGGGAGGAAATCAGTAATAGTAAAAATAGCAAAAACAGTCAACATTTTCATGTTTGTGTTAAAACAGTCCTAAGAAAATTATATTATCATCATGTCCCTGTTACAGTTGAGAAAATGTAGGCAACACGAGGGTAACTTCTAATGAATAAGCCATGCCTTTGTTTCATGTAAATAACTCAACTCAACTCACACTAACTTTTCAAAATACAGGATAAAATTTCTAACCAATGCAAGTTTCAAAGTAAAGTATATAAATTAAATTCATGGTTAAATAATAAGCTTGTTAATCTGATGCCTTTCGGAACGCATTTCACTTAGCAAACCTCTATTAAGCTATTTCTTATATGGTTTGATTACAAAACTGCCTTTCAGCATATTAAATACAAGGAGAAAAAAACTGAAAAGCCACAACCATTTCAACTTCTGTAAATTACCCTGACTGTAATGAGGGGCGCCAGGCAGGTTGGGGAAGTATGGAAATTGCACACTGCACACACCACCTGACCACTAAGGAAAAAGAGGACACCACTCTTCCCCACTGTGGTCGTCACAAACTACAACTCAGCACCTATTTCAAGTGCATTTAAATATTCAAACAACTGAAACTAAGAGAAAAAAACTTTCGAAAGGGAAAATAACTTGTCTGTCTCCTTCAATGTTCACCTTGGAGTTGCTCTTATCTCTAGAAAAATGCCTCACGCATACTGTTTATACTTACAAACTCCACTGCCCTGTCAAGGAAAACCTTCCTGTTTTCTCAGTTATCCAAAACTTTAAACTTCCAATTTACTATTAAGACAAGTTATTGGGCACCCACTTATTCGAGAATCAAACGAAAGCCAGATAGGAGGTAGTTTTCTACAGGCAGCTTTCTCAAGTTTCATCTCAGCCAAGTTTTAAGACAGTTTTAGGTAAAAATAGGGGGAAAAACAAGATGACATTCGCATGAAGTTTCGATGCACAACGGCACTGAGGCGGAATGACTCTTAACGTTCCCAAGCGCACCCTGAGAGGCAGGTGCAGCAGCTTTCCGACGGCTCCTCTGCCGCCTGTGTATCCCAGCCCCAAGACCAACACCGGCAATCTTCACATCCGACTTTATTTTTTTAACTCCTTCAGATCTACCTCCGCTCAAGTCTATCAAGAGGAAAACAAGAGCGTTCCAAACACACACCGAGCAACAGGATCCCAACTTCCTGGTTCTAAAGGAATGCGATGCCCTGATGACCCGTCCCGCCCCGCACCCGCACGGCCGCCTAACCGGGCTCCGGCGGAACCGAGGGGCGAGCAGCGAGGCTGGCGCCGCACTGCGGGTGCCGGCGCCCGCCGGGCCTGGGGGCGCTCGCGGCCCGCGACCCCGGCCCCGCCCAGGCCCTGCCCGACCCCAGTCCCTGCCGGCCTTGGCCCGGACCCAGCCCTGACCCTGGCCCGGTCTTCGGGGCACCCAGCTCCGTCGACTCCCGCCTCGCCTCAGCGGGTCCTCCTCAGCCCCGTCCCCGGCCTTCCCCTGCCCTGGCCCTGGCCCTCTTCAGCCCGTTTTTCCCTGCCCCGGCCCCGGTCCTCCTCAGCCCCGGCTTTCCCCAGCCCCGGCCCCGGCCCCAGTCCTCCTCAGCCCCGGCCCTTCCCGTGCCCTAGCCCCGGTGCTCAGCCCGGCCCCGGCCTTCCCCTGCCCCGGCACCGGCCCAAGGCCCGGCCCTGCCCGCCGCGGCCGCGTCCTCCGGGAAGATGGCGGCGCAGTGACAGGCGGCGCGGCGCGGGTCCGAGCTGGGCCGGGAGGGACCGCCCGCCGCGACCCAGGGTGCCTCACCTGTCAGCGCCGCCGCCCCGCCCGACCGGCCGCCCGCGGGCTCCTCGCCTCAGCCCCGGGACCCGGCGGCCGCGCCACACGCGGGGACGGCGAGGAGAGAGACGGCAGGGAGAGGCGGCGCGGCCGGGCCGGGCCGGAGGTAGGGGAGAGGGCGAGGGCGGGCGCGGGCTGGCGGCGGCGGCGGCGGATTCTTCCCCTTTCGGGCCCGAAAATGTCTCAACCCCGGGACTCCAGATCCCCAACGCTCCTTCCCGTTCGCATGAGAACACACAGCTCCCACTTCCGGGACCCTGCGGAAGTCCCGCCCCCGCGCGGACCCGCGCTCCGCGCCCTGCCCTCTCGCACTCACCCCCCGGTCCCGCGGACTGGCGCTCAGCACCCGGGAGAGCCTCACGTCATGGCGTTGCGGCGAGCTGATTGGGCGCACCCGACGTCCGGCCCGCCCCGCCGCCTTCTTGGTCTCTCCGCGCGTACACCCTGCTCGCGGCCTTGCGATTGGCGCGTGCGCGCACATCGCCCCGCCCCGCGCACGCAGCGCGTTCCGCCCCGTCCGCCGTACCCGGCGCCGCCAGAGCGCCTGACGCTGCGGGGCCGTTCGGGCCCTGACTTCCGGAGGGTTGGGCCCTGACTTCCGGAGGGCTGGGCTCTGGTGGTCCGCACCGCGTGCGCCAGTTAAAGACTCCTGTCTGCCGCCCAGGACGGACGGTGACCCAGCCCTAGCCCATCCCCAGACCCTGGACCCAGACCTGGACTCTGCCCCGAACCTCACCCCCGGGACCCAGGCCCCGGCCCTGCCCCGAACTCCCACCCCACACCCGGGACCAAGGTCCCGGCCCTGCCCCGAACTCCCACCCCACACCCGGGACCCAGGCCCCGGCGCTTCCCCGAACTCCCACCCCACACCTGGAATCAAGGTCCCAGTCCTGCCCCGAACTCCCCACCCCGCACCCGGGACCCAGGCCCCGGCCCTGCCCCGAACCACCAACCCACACCCGGGACCAAGGCCCCAGCACCACGTTTCCCAGAGGCGCTGGGGTCGGGCCCACGTGGGAACGAGTCAGATGCTCTTGGTAGCTCAGGGAGGCGTTCACACTCCTGTCATTTGCTTGAGGATGGTGACGACTCCGAACTATAGCAGTATGCTTTACCTACCCCGATCAATTTTATGGAAGAAAAGGAAACCAAACAAAGTATGTTGCATTTCCCTTAAGCTTGCTGCCTGATTTCCTGGTTTTTGCTCTGATTGGCTACACATACACATATATCAATTATTCCAAATTTTAGGTTTGTTCCCCCATTAAAAAGGCTTTTCAGGGATACCATATTCATGGTTAACTGTGTACCTGTGCTTACAACTGCTTTTTTAATTTTGGTTTTTGATACGGGTCTTGCTCTATGCAGGTCTGCACTATGAGCTTGGAGTGCGGTCCCGGGCCCCCAAAATCTGGGATTACAGATGGGAGCCACTGTACCCAGCCTGTGCTTATAATTTTTCCTACTCAGTGTTCAAATGCTGACAATTCTACATTTTGGAAGAAAGCCTCTCCGACTTCCCATAGTGGGTAGACTTTATTGACATCAAGGTTGGTTGCCTTCTTTGTGAAACCTTGTTGCATCCTAGCTGTAAGGAAATTTGCAAGTTAAATAATTATACTCATAGCAATGTTTTTAAAGAACATTTAACCACATAAGACAGATTTCCTTTAATATTAAAAGCATGTACATATTTCAGAAAACTTGCTTACCTGGACAACGTGCCGTGCCCAGTAGGCGATAGTGTCCTTGCTTAGGTGTGTGGTTGCTTTACCTCCACGGATAACCTACAGGAGTTTACTCTTGCTCTTGATTCCTAACATTGCTAGGCCCATTGATGTGGTATAAGTCTAGGAATTCTGCCCCAAAATTGGTAGGTTAAACTTTTTTTTTTTTGAGACTGACTCTTCCCTCTGTCAGTCACCCAGGCTGGAGTGCAGTGGCACAATCTCGGCTCACTGCAACCTCTGCCTCCTGGGTTCAAGCAATTCTCCTGCCTCAGCCTCCCGAGTAGCTGGGACTACAGCCACGTGCCACCACGCCCGGCTAAATTTTTGTATTTTTAGTAGAGACGGATGGTCTTGATCTCCTGACCTTGTGATCCGCCTGCCTTGGCCTCTGAAAGTGCTGGGATTACAGGCATGAGTCACCGTTTCCAGTTGGTAGGTTAAACTTCTATCTTTTTTGTCTATGTCTACATTCCAGCAGACATGTATGTCTTATCTGTTACAAAAGAAAGTAATGGATGGGTTCAGTGGCTTATGCCTGTAATCCCAGCAATTTAGGAGGCCAAGGCGGGCAGATCGCCCAAGGCCAGGAGTTTAAGACCAGCCTGGGCAATGTGTCGAAGTCCCATTTCTTAAAAAAAAATTATAAAAAATTAGCCAGGCATGGTGGTGCATGGCTGTGGTTCCAGCTACTCGGGAGGCTGAGGTGGGAGGATCTCTTGAGGTGGAGGCTGCAGTGAGCTGTGATTGTGCCACTGCATTCCAACCTGGGTGACAGAGCGAGAGCCTGTCTCAAAAAAGAAAAAGAAAAAAACTGAAACTAAAAGAATTACATCTCTTATTTTCTCTTCGTATTGTGTAATCCTTTCCAACAATCAAAACTAGGCCTTTTGTTCCCTCATGGTCTTCTTTTTTTGAAACCTGTGTTTGAGAAGAAACATCCATTTTCACCTTGAGATGTGAGGTTATAACATGAAATACATTTTCGTGGCATTTCTACTTAGACAAGATCAATTTTTTTAAACGTTAGCATAAATTTCTCAAACCATGGTCAGATCTCCCTCATTTCCCATGTCAAGCGGTTACAAATTCTGTCAATCCTACCTAAAAGCTCTTTCCTTCTCCCCCTCCGCTCAGTGGTTTTGCCTGTTGTTACCGCTCACCTGGTTAGCATCGCAGTTGGTCTCTGCTACAGTCCATTACTCACAGTGCCAACACACGTTTCCTTAAAAAGCCTCATCACCATCCTCCTGCAATGCGACCTTCACCGGCTCCCTGTTGCCTGCCCAGGAGGATAAAGTCCAATTTCTCCTGCGGAAGGAAGACCCTTGACACGCTAGTCCCGGCCTGTCTTCAGCCCAGTCCCTTATATTTCCTTTCCTGCCTTATCCTAAGACACCCTTACCTTGCAATCACACTCATTTTCCGAGCATTTTTAAAGGTACTGAGGGAGTTGAGAGTCTACACTTGAATAAAATACAGACTTTACACTCCAGACTGCACAGTTGACAGGTAAGTCCACAGTTCGTAGTGTGGACAGTCCTATACAAAGAAATGGAAAGGTGCCTCAGCTCCAGACACTGTGCTGCTCTGGAAGTCGAGGGTGGCATTCTTTTGGAGCCTGAGCACTTGGGTCCTAATGGGTGTGAGTCCCCTGGCCTCAAATGTGCCTCCTCTACTTCAGTGTCTGCTTCTGTGAGAATCTCGCTTATTTTTCAAGTTACAGCCCAAATGTCAACCATTAAAGTCTTTTAGGCAGTTGGTTTTCCTTCTGGGCCCTATTGTTAGCACTCTGTTTGTAGCTCTGTTGAGCTTCATCACATCATACAATTTTCAGCTGACACTACTGTCATCCCAAAGAAATGGTCAGGCCCCAAGGGCAGAGGCAGCGAGGGCAGTGATCTTGGAACAAAATCTCTACCGAACAAATACAGCAAGTGTATTTCTCTAGCAAAGGCCTACATTTCAGCTGGTATCTGAGAACATTCTTTTCTTTGTCTGGGGGGGGTGTCTCCCTCTGTCGTCCAGGCTGGAGTGCAGTGGTGCAATCTTGGCTCACTGCAGCCTGCGCCTACCAAGTTCAAGTGATTCTCCTGCCTCAGCCTCCCGAGTAGCTGGGATTACAGGGATACACCATGATGCCGGGCTAATTTTTGTTTTCTTTTTTTTTTTTTTTTTTTTGGTAGAGACAGGGTTTTACCATGTTGGTCAGGCTGGTCTCGAACTCCTGACCTCAAGTGATCTACCTGCCTTGGCTTCCCAAAAATGCTGGGATTACAGGTGAACATTTTCTTTTATCCCCAAGCATTTCCTGTGAAAGAATAAACACCACTTCTCCATTGTGTAGCCACACTGCTCAAAAATTTATTTCTAATGGTTTAGGACTATTCCTTTGCCCATTGGTTAAACAAATATTCACTGAGTAGCTACTGAGTCTCAGGGACTGCTAATGCTGCAATGACCAGGGCAGCATCATAGATGAGAAGCAGGTAACCAGGGATGGAGGGGGAGGGGGAGGGATGGAGGGTGAGGGTGAGGGATGGAGGGGGAGGTGAGGGATGGAGGGTGAGGTGAGGGATGGAGGGGGAGGGGGAGGGATGGAGGG
>NC_037677.1:822102-906258 GCF_003255815.1 Theropithecus gelada
GAGGGATGGAGGGTGAGGGTGAGGGATGGAGGGTGAGGGATGGAGGGTGAGGGTGAGGGATGGAGGGTGGGGTGAGGGATGGAGGGTGAGGGTGAGGGATGGAGGGTGAGGGTGAGGGATGGAGGGTGAGGGATGGAGGGTGAGGGCTGGAGGGTAAGGGTGAGGGATGGAGGGTGAGGGTGAGGGATGGAGGGTGAGGGTGAGGGATGGAGGGTGGGGTGAGGCTGTGTAGGGTGCTTGGGTGGCTCAGAAGCGGGTCCAAGCCAACTTAAGAAGGAACCAGAAAACGATGACTAAGCCAGGGCCAGAGACACACCATCCACGAAAAGGAACACAGGAGGAAGAAGGAGGCAGTGAGTCAAGATTTACTATGAGGCAGGCCAGACGTGATAGCTCAAACCTGTAATCCTAGCATGTTGGGAGGCCAAGGCGGGTGGATCATCTGACATCAGGAGTTCGAGACCAGCCTGGCCAACATGGTGAAACCCCTATCTCTAGTAAAATACAAAAAAATTAGCTGAGCATGGTGGCAGGCACTTGTCGTCCCAGCTACTCGTGAGGCTGAGGCAGAAGAATTGCTTAAACCCAGGAGGCGGAGGTTGCTGTGAGCTAGATCATGCCATTGCACTCCAGCCTGGAAAACAAGAGCGAAACTCTGTCTCAAAAAAAACAGATTTACTATGAGGCAAGAGAAGCCCTTAGAAGGTTTTGCTGTGGAGTATCTCCAGCCACAAAAGCTACTCAAATAGAAACACAATAAGGAACTGACCGAGGCAAATTAGGTGGAAGTATTAAAATAAAGAATGGTGGTAATACATTTGAATACTTTGGGTATAAAAGAACGCATGAGCTTTTACAGATACTGAGTAGTATACATGAGTGAGTAAGTAAAAAATAGTAGCAATGAGGAAGGAAAAAAGAAAGCTCTTCTTTACGGTAAAATGCTGACTAATATATGAAGAAGAAATTTTTTTATTTTTATTTTTGGAGACAGGGTCTTGCTCTGTCACCCAGGCTGGAGTGCAGTGGCACAATCCCAGCTCACTGCAGTCTTGATCTCCTGGGCTCAAGTGATCTTCTCGCTTCAGCTTCCCAAGTAGCTAGGACTACAGGCATGCACCACCATGCCCAGCTAATTTTTGCATTTTTTGTAGAGACGAGGTTTCCTCATGTTGCTCAGGCTGATCTCGAACTCCTGGGCTGAAGCAGTCTGCTTACTTCGACCTCCCAGAATGCTGGGATTACAGATGTGAGCCACCGCACCTGGCCAGAATTATTTTAAAAATCATTATCTTGTAACCACTAGAATTCTGGCAGAAATCACAAATGAATGCTAAAATCACTGGGTGAAATTCTGTTAAGGATGTAGATTATGTACACCACCTCAAAGCTTATTAATTGCTTGTTGCTTATTAATTTCAAAGGGAAAGGAGTATTTTTACAGTGAACCAATATGTTAGACCCCATCTGAATCAAGTAATCAAAGTTAGCGTAACTAATAATGGTGGCCTGACCCCCTCCGCCCCACACCACTATGTGTCTGCCTCAGTTACATGGTATTCCAGCTAAAATTCGGCCGGGCGCAGTAGCTCACGCCTGTAATCCCAGCAGCACTATGGAAGGCTGAGGTGTGCTGATCATCACAAGGTCAGGAGATCGAGACCATCCTGGCTAACATGGTGAAATCCCATCTCTACTAAAACTAGAAAAAACTAGCTGGGCGGGGTGGCGGGCACCTGCAGTCCCAGCTACTCAGAAGGCTGAGGCAGGAGAATGGCGTGAACCCGGGAGGTGGAGCCTGCAGTGAGCAAAGATTGTGCAACTGCACTCCAGCCTGGGTGACAGAGCGAGACTCCGTCTCAAAAAAAAAAGAAAAAGAAAAAAATTCACAAACTTATCATGAGGAACAATCAGACAAACTGAAATTGAAGGATATTCTGCGAAACAAATGGCCCATAATCTTTAAAAATGCCAAGGTCATAAAAGACAGTGAACACTTGAGGAAGTTTTCCAAATTATGGGAGACTAAGGAGAGAACTCAAGCACGACATGGGCAATCCTAGATTAGCTCTGAGGTCAGAGTAAACATTTGCTGTGATTAACATTACTGGATTTTATTTTATTTTATTTTATTTTATTTTATTTATTTATTTTGAGATGGAGTCTTCTTGCTCCGTCTCCCAGGTTGGAGTGCAGCAGTGTGCGATCTCGGCTCACTGCAACCTCCACCTCCTGGGCTCAAGCGATTCTCGTGCCTCAGCCTCCCGAGCAGCTGGGACTACAGGCCCACACCACCATGCCTGGCTAACTTTTGTATTTTTAGTAGACAGGGTTTCTTCATGTTGTCCAGGCTGGTCTTGAACTCCTGGACTCAAGTGATCTGCCTGCCTCAGCCTCCCAAAGTGCTGGGATTACAGGTGTGAGCCACTACGGTCAGTTTGGGATTTGAGTATGGACTGTGTATCAGTCTTCTAACCAAGGCTAAATTTCTTGAATTGGTTCTTTTTTTTCTTTTTTTTTTTTTTTTTTTTTGAGACGGAGTCTCGCTCTGTTGCCCAGGCTGGAGTGCAGTAGTATGATCTGGGCTACAAGCTCTGTCTCCTGGGTTCACGCCATTCTCCTGCCTCAGCCTCCCGAGTAGCTGGGACTACAGACGCCTCCCACCACACCCAGCTAATTTTTGTATTTTTAGTAGAGACGGGGTTTCACCGTGTTAGCCAGGATGTTCTCGATCTCCTGACCTCGTGATCCACCTGCCTCGGCCTCCCAAAGTGCTGGGATTACAGGTGTGAGCCACCGCGCCCAGCCGAATTGGCTCATTGTTTTATGGCTATGTAAGAGAATGTCTTTTATCTTAGGAGATAGCAATGAATTATTTAGGGGTGAGGAGTTAAGATACCTTCAAGTTTCTCTCAAAAAGTTTAGTGAAATATACACACACATATGAATGTGTATGTCTGTATATATGTGTGTATATATACATCTCTCTGTCGCTCTCAGAGAACATGACGAAACCTTAATTGGTAAATCCAAGGGTAGGATATATAAGTGGTTGCAATTTGTCTGTAAACTTGTAATTCTTCGAAATAGAGTTATCTTGTGGAGACACATATTGCAGTTACTGATGAATAGAGAGTTACCTTGTAGAGACACATACTGCAGTTATTTATGAATGGCATAATATTATGCTTAGGATTTTCTTCTAAATAATCTAAAGAGGAAGCAGTTGGTAGAGACAGGTGAGAAACAATGGACAAGCTGGTGTGGCGAAAATTGTTGAAGCTGGGTGTGATGGATACAGGTGGGGTTCCTGATACTCTTCTCCCTGCTTTTTCATGTTTTAAATTCCCTATGGCAATAAAAACATAGTAATGAGATGGAGGATTTTAATTTGTCATAGACATTCCATGACGGTGTATGGCTCAAAAAGCAGTCAGAGAGGACTCCACCCTTCCTGGCTGCAGGAAAAGAGCTCTGAGTCTCCCAGCCTGGGAAGCCAGGGAGGCTGTAGTGGAGTTGAGTAAGGGGTCCCCCTCAGACGAGGAGGGTGCAGGCTTGTCGGGAGGAGATGGCACAGGAGGGAGCAGCCAGGGACGAAGGAACCACATGGGTGAGGCCTGTTAGGAGGTTTAGGGTCTGCAGGAACATGGAATTTTGGAAAGACCCTCTCTAGGGGGAGATGAGAAACTTTGCTGTGGTGTACTTTATAACTCTCTAGGGCTACAGCCTTTGCAGAAACCCACGTTAAAGACCCAGGCTGCCCTGAAACGGCTTCTTGAAGCTGGATGTGTGTTTCCTTCGTAACTAACACCACTCTGGCCTAAGATGTCTAGGGCTGCAGTTTATATTCATGTGATTTCTTGCAGAAATCTGCTGGGGTTTAACCTACATAGCGCCCGTCTGCACATAGGCATAACATTATCTTCTAGGCCTGAGAACCGTGTCACTTGCACCTTGATGACTTGCCTGGCCATCGCCCTCATAAAGAAGAGGAGTGAGTTGATGAGACATGAAGTTTGGTAAAGACTCCCCAGTTGGGGATTGGATGTGTCAGGAAGAGGCAGAGACCCAGACTTCATAAGCACCTGGAGAACTGGCAAAATGGACATGGTTTTTTTTTTTTTTTTTTTTTTTTGAGACAGAGTGTTGCTCTGTTGCCCAGGCTGGAGTGCAGTGATGCCATCTCGGCTCACTGCAACCTCCACCTCCAGGTTCAAGCGGTTCGAGTTGCCTCAGCCTTCCGAGTAGCTGGGATTACTGGCATGTGCCGCCACGCCTGGCTAATTTTTTTTTTTTTTTTTTTTTTGAGTCAGAGTTTCACTCTTGTTGCCCAGGCTGGAGTGCAATGGCATGATCTCGGCTCACCGCAACCTCCGCATCCTGGATTCAAGTGATTCTCCTGCCTCAGCCTCCCGAGTAGCTGGGATTACAGGCATGCGCCACCACGCCTGGCTAATTTTGTATTTTTAGTAGAGATGGGGTTTCTCCATATTGGTCCAGCTGGTCTCAAACTCCTGACCTCAGGTAATCCGCCTGCCTCGGCCTCCCAAAGTGCTGGGATTACAGGCGTGAGCCACTGCACCCGGCCTTAATTTTTGTATTTTTAGCAGAGATGGGGTTTCACCATGTTGGCCAGGCTAGTCTCAAACTCCTGACCTCAGGTGATCCTCCCACCTTGGCCTCCCAAAGTGCTTGGATTGCAGGCATGAGCCGCCACGCCTCACTAGTGGTGTTTTGTATTTTTAGTAGAAACAGCGTTTTGCCATGTTAGCCAGGCTCATCCTGAATGCCTGGTATTAAGTGATCAGCCTGCCTCAGCCTCCCAGAGTGCTGGCATTACAGGCGTGGGCCACTGCACCCGGCCTTGACTCAAGAAATGAGTGGTGGGGTGAAGTGGCTCACGTCTGTAACCTTTTTTTTTTTTTTTTTTTTTTTGAGACGGAGTCTCACTCTGTCACCAGGCTGGAGTGCAGTGGCATGATCTCCGCTCACTGCAACCTCCACCTCCCAGGTTCAAGTGATTCTCCTGCCTCAGCCCCCTGAGTAGCTGGGACTACAGGTGCCTGCCACCACGCCCAGCTGATTTTTGTATTTTTAGTAGAGATGGGGTTTCACCGTGTTAGCCAGGATGGTCTCAATCTCTTGACCTCATGATCCTCCCACCTCGGCCTCCCAAAGTGCTGGGATTACAGGTGTGAGCCACCGCGCCCATCCCACATCTGTAATCTTAACTCTTTGGGAGACCATTTGGTCACTGTGCAAGGTGATGAGGATACAAACTCCAAGGTAAAGTTTCAGCCTTCGGAGCATGCGATGAAGCAGGAGCTAAAACAACACATAAAACCAGGCTCATCGGCAGTGCAGCAGGGGCTGTGATGAAGGAGCACAAGGAAGGGGGGACCAGGTGTGTGCACCTGCCCAGAGGCCAGGTGTGTGTGTGTAAGGCACCTGCCCTGCCTGGGGGTGTGCCCGCGCACGTGGGGCACCTGACCAGGGTCTGGGTGTGCGTGTATGCGGGGCCTGGGGGGCCGGGGATGTGGCGGGGGTGGGGCGGGGCACCTGTCCAGAGGAGGCCCCAGTGTCTGAAGTGGGCATGAAGAGCCCAGCAGCATTAGACTAACAAGGACTGACAGGTTTCCCTCAATGGAAAGAAAGTTTTTGAAACAGAAAAACAGCATGGGCATTTGTGGGGTACATAAGAAAGAGATAGGCCGGGCGCGGTGGCTCAAGCCTGTAATCCCAGCACTCTGGGAGGCCGAGACGGGTGGATCACAAGGTCAGCAGATCGAGACCATCCTGGCTAACGGTGAAACCCCGTCTCCACTAAAAAATACAAAAAACTAGCCGGGCGAGGTGGCGGCGCCTGTAGTCCCAGCTACTCAGGAGGCTGAGGCAGGAGAATGGCGTGAACCCGGGAGGCGGAGCTTGCAGTGAGCCGAGATCCGGCCACTGCACTCCAGCCCGGGCGACAGAGCGAGACTCCGTCTCAAAAAAATAAAATAAAATAAAATAAAATAAAGAAAGAGATAAAACGGAACCATCTGGGCCAGAAGGCATGATGGGAGAAGTGGCAGGAGCCTGGGAGAGCCTAGGAGAGGTGTGAGCTAGGCTCATCCTGGGGTGGCCTGTCAACGCCAGACTGTGTCCGGGAGGCCACTGCGAGACTTTGAAAAGATGCTTCACATAGAAGTTACGGTATTCAGGTGACAGGCAGAGGTTGACCTAAACGCTGCAGAGATGTTAGGTGGAAAGCTGGAACTTAAAATCTTGATTTGGCAAAATCACAGGCTCAGCCGGAGAGGCGAGTGTTGGCCAGGACATAGGATCCACTTCCTCTAAGACTTACAGGAGCTCAGAGCCCTGGACTTCAGCCTTGTGGATGAGGAGGTCAGGTTGTTTGCTGAAGATGAGGGTGGGCTGGTAGGGTGGAGAAATGATGGGGTCTGTAAAAATGCTTGAGGCAGGTGCTTAGAGGAGGATGGACGTTGCCAGTGTCCACTTGTGTCCACTTCGCTGCCCACTCACACGTGCGGGTGCCAGGGACTCAGCCTGCTCTTCCTCCTCTTCAGAGCTGTCACCTGTTGTGTTCATGGAAGTCCTTCTCCAACCCCCATTTAAGACCAGCTAAGCAGGGAGAGTCCCGATTCCCCATGACCTTACTTTGTTTTTTTGGTTTGTTTGTTTGTTTTGATTTTTTTTTTTTTTTTGAGACAGAGTTTTGCTCTTGTCGCCCAGGCTGGAGTGCAGTGGCATGATCTCGGTTCACTGCAACCTCTGTTCCCAGGTTCAAGCGATTCTCCTTCCTCAGCCTCCCGAGTAGCTGAGATTACAGGTGCCTGCCACCACGCCTGGCTAATTTTTGTATTTTTGGTAGAGACGGGGTCTCCCCATGTTGGCCAGTCTGGTCTTGAACTCCTAACCTCAAGTGATCCGCCTGCCTCGGCCTCCCAAGTGCTGGGATTACAGGTGTGAGCCACTGCGCCCGGCCTGATATTTGTTTTTTAAGTGATTGCAATTCCGCCTGGTGTTCTGGTGATCTGGTGTTCCCTGCTCTGTTTACCAAAAGAGCAATGCTTTTGTTGTGCTGCATTGTTATTTCAGTTATTTATTTATTTGTCTTTTTTTTTTTTTTTGAGACAGGGCCTCAGCCTGTCACCTAGACTGGAGTGCAGTGGTGTGATCATAGCTCCCTGCAGCCTCTAACTCCTGGGCTCAAGCAATCCTCCCACCTCAGCCTCCTAAGTACCTGGGATAATAGGCTCAAACTAGCATGCATGGCTCAGTACATTTCTTTTTTAAATCTGAATTATGTATATCTTGAACTATACTGAGAGAAGTATACATTGGTGGAAATTGTGAGGTGCCACTGTTCAGAGACATTCAATCACATTCTCTACTGTTTGAAATTCCCCAACGTATCTATTTTTGCCTTAATTTATATTCCCTATGTTAAGAAGGGCATTTGAGCACATTTTCATGTTTGTTAGCTATTTCTATTTTTCCCTTGCCTGTTTAGATCTAGATTTATTACAAGAAGTTCATGATGGAGACAGCTCAGGAATGGAAGAGGTGAGAGATAATTCTGTCAAGGAATATGGGGGGTGTCGTAGGGAACAGGGAGATGAGGTCAGAGAAGGGACTGAAGCTGCCTGATTGTGTGACCTTCCCAGGAACCCACCCCCTCACTGGTTCCAGTACCAAATTCCATGTTCCTCCTCCCCACCAAGTTTTCTCTCTGGAGTCACATGCATTTCCCTAGAGTAATTTATTTTAACCAGAATCTTCTTTTACAAATGTCCTATTTGCACAGACTCAAGCCCAAAGACCAGAAGAGCCTCTGTCCTGGAAGTCGGTTCTGTTTCCAATGGAGCAACCTCTGCAAAGTGTACCACACGATGAGTTAACATATCTCACTTTTAAAAAGAAAAATACTGATATGCCACTGACATGGTTTGGATGTGCGTTCCCCCATCCCCACCCACAGTCCCATGCCGGGAGTGTCACTCATATTTAGCTCTGAATCAATGGGGAACCCATGCAGGAAGATCATAATAAACACGGAAAATTCTGATAATTTTGTGATTCCATGAGATAAGAAAAGAACTTCCCTCTCCTGGAAATCTCACTTTGAGGGGAGCCAGCTGACATGTCTTAGGCCTCCCTGCACCCCTGAGAGAGGCCCACATGGAGAGGAGCCCACAGCCAAGGAGGCCTCTTGGAAGCGGACCCTCCAGCCCCACTTGAGCTTTCAGATGATCACAGCCCAAGCTGACTTCTTCTTTTTTTTTTTTTTTGAGACAGTCTCACTCTGTCACCTAGGCTGGAGTGCAGTGGCATGGTCTCGGCTCACTGCAGCCTCCACCTCCTGGGTTCAAGAGATTCTCCTCCCTCGGCCTCCCAAGTAGCTGGGATTACAGGCACACTCCACCACCTCTGGATGATTTTTGTATTTTTAGTAGAAACAGGATTTCATCATGTTGCGCGGGCTGGTCTTGAACTCCTGACCTCAGATGATCTGCCTACCTCAGCCTCCCAAAGTGCTGGGATTACAGGCATGAGCCACCGCACCTGGCCTCACAAGTCCTTTCTGAAACCACAGATGGGCACTTTGCCTGCTGTGTGTTATTCTGGGACGTCACCAGCCTCCCTCCTCCTGTCACCGCCATCAGTCTGTGGGATGCACGTGGAGCCCCTTCACAGGACAGTAAGCATTTGAACATAGCAGGAGGATGACCTGGGGCCAGGGTGTGTTTTGTTTTGTTTCATTTTGTCTTTTCGAGACAGGGCCTCACTCTGTCACCCAGGTGGGAGTGCAGTGGTGCGATCATGGCTCACTGCAGCCTCAACCTCCTGGGCCCAGATGATCCTCCCACCTCATCCTTTTGAGTAGCTGGGACCACAGGCATGTGCCACCACATGGGGCCAGTTTTTGGCCTCCATTCTGAATGGTTGTGATTTCTGTTGAATTCTTTTTCCAAGAGGTCATTGGGTGAGCTAAGATTGACATTATAAAGTATTTTTAAAACAAGGCTGTGAAGGAAGCAGTGGGCGGCGAGGGCGATGGAGTGGAGGGAAAGTGCAGGAGGGCCCAGGTCGGGAGGGCCAGGGAGCGCAGCGGCATTTCCGGGGTAATTATGTCTACTTTGCAGCTTTCTTGGTGGTGTCCACAAAAGCCCCACAACATCAGAGCCGCTGCTTTACCCCCAGCACCTGATACAGGCACCATCGAAGCTCGCTGCAGTCTCCACCCTACAGGACTGCAGAAAATACGGAAGAACATGAATAGCATGATTCAAAAAGAAAAAGAGGGCTTACTGGTGCATAACAAAGGGAATTAGGAAGAAATGAACCAGAGACACATTGAATTTTGAGGTCACACTTGTCTGTTTCTTTAGAATTCTCGATAAAGTACTGAACATTGGCTGCACGAATTATTTACACACTTGTCACCATGTAGCCGAGGACTAAAACTTCAACATTCACCTGCTACCAACCTCCAAACGGTGGCGACGTTTGTATCAACAGTTACCTAAATTGTAGGTGGGGAAGTCTAAATATTCCTATTAAAGACAATTAAAGACAATCGTATTCAAGGCCTGGATAGTGAGACCTGTTTCCTGGGAAGGTAGTCAGTTGGTTTTCACCACAAGGAGAACCTGGACATCTTCACGCAACATCATCAGCCTGGGGTATGGCTCTTAGAAGAGGTTGGAGGGGGGATCTTGGAGCTGGCAGATTTGGGTTTGCATCTCAACCCCCAGCTCGCCCCTGCCCTGTCACCAAGTCTCTGCTTCCCCATCTACGTGGGGACGGACCTTGCGTTGCAATGCTGCTGTAGGTGTGAAGAAACAGCATAGCCTACGTGCCTGCCACTCAGCCAGTGTTGGGGAAACAGCACTCCTTTCCTGCCAGCACCAGTGCCAGGGCAAACTCCGGCTGTGGGCATCTGCTCTCAGCCCCACGTGTGTCTGGGCGTTGCCCCCGCCCTGCCCTGGTGTCTGCCCGTGACTCACTTTTCCTGCTGCCTTCAGCTTTGAGTTCCGGTTTCCCATCTTGAAGTCCTGGCCCTAAGTTCCAGTTTCTGTTTCTGGTGTTCTTTGATTTCTAATTAAATCCAGTCCCTAAATGGTTGGTTCAAGTTGGCGTCTAAAGGCTGATTCTCTGACACTGTGAATCTCAGGAGTGCATTACAGTCCAAGTCGTACTTACAATTAGTGGCCAGTAAATTGCTGATAGCCTTTAACAAGTGTTAGCAATTTGGAATTCAAGAAGTGTTTGTCGATACTTGTGTTTATGGATTTTAAAATGTTTCCAATTTTTTACATGTTACAAAAAATATAAGCATAGATTGTAACCATGTTTATAATTCATATTTTATAAATGTATTTTAAAAATAATTTGAAGAAATTTTTTTTTTTTTTTTTTTTTTTTTTTGAGACAGAGTCTGGCTCTGTCACCCAGGCTGGAGTGCAGTGGCTGCATCTCAGCTCACTGCAAGCTCCGCCTCCCGGGTTCCCGCCATTCTCCTGCCTCAGCCTCCCGAGTAGCTGGGACTACAGGCGCCCGTCACCTCGCCCGCTAGTTTTTTTTTGTATTTTTAGTAGAGACGGGGTTTCACCATGTTAGCCAGGATGGTCTCCATCTCCTGATCTCGTGATCCGCCCGTCTCGGCCTCCCAAAGTGCTGGGATTACAGGCTTGAGCCACCGCGCCCGGCCGAAGAAATTTTTTTTTTTTTTTTTTTTTTTTTTTTTTTTTNCTGTTCCATTGCTTTATGTGCCTGTTTTTATGCCATCCAGTTTTGATTACTATTCCTTTGTAATATAACTTAAGATTAGGAAGTAGAATACCACAACTTTTTTTTTTTTTTTTTTTTTTTTTTTTTTTTTTGAGACAGAGTCTCGCGCTGTGTCACCCAGGCTGGAGTGCAGTGGCGCGATCTCGGCTCACTGCAAGCTCCGCCTCTCAGGTTCACGCCATTCTCCTGCCTCAGCCTCCGAGTAGCTGGGACTACAGGCGCCCGCCACCACGCCTGGCTAGTTTTTTTTTTGTATTTTTAGTAGAGACGGGGTTTCACCATGTTAGCCAGGATGGTCTCGATCTCCTGACCTCGTGATCCACCCGCCTCGGCCTCCCAAAGTGCTGGGATTACAGGCTTGAGCCACCGCGCCCGGCCTGAAGAAATTTTTAAGGCTGGGCATAGTGGCTCACCCCTGTAATCTCAGCTCTTTGGGAGGTCAAGGCAGGTGGATCACTTGAGGTCAGGAGTTCGAGACCAGCCTGGCCAACGTGATGAAACCTCGTCTCTACTAAAAATACAAAAATTAGCTGGGCGTTATGGCAGGTACCTGTAATCCCAGCTATTCGGGAGGCTGAGGCATGAGAATCGCTTGAACCCAGGAGGCAGAGGTTGCAGTGAGCCAAGATCACACCACTGCCCTGCAGCCTGGGTGACAGTGAGACACTGTCTCAAAAAAAAAAAGACATGGTCCGGGCGTGGTGGCTCACACCTGTAATCCCAGCACTTTGGGAGCCCGAGGCAGGCGGATCACAAGGTCAGGAGATCGAGATCATCCTGGCTAACACGGTGAAACCCCATCTCTACTAAAAATACAAAAAAATTAGCTGGGCATGGTGGTGGGTGCCTGTAGTCCCAGCTACTCAGGAGGCTGAGGAAGGAGAATGGCGTGAGCCCTCCTGGGTTCAAGCAATTTCTTGCGCTGTAGCCTCCCGAGTAGCGGGGATTACAGGCGCTTGCAGTGAGCCCAGATCGTGCCACTTCACTCCAGCGTGGGCAACAGAGTGAGACTCCGTCTCAGGAAAAAAAAAATAAAATAAAAAAAGACATTTTAGCCTTACTATCTGTTACAAACTGAATGTATGTGTCCCTCCACAAATTCATGTGTTGATGCCGTCACACCCACCGTGCCTCTCTTTCGAATAAGGAAGTATTTATAGTTAGTTAAGGTCCTGAGGGTGGGGCCCTGACCCAATGGGATTGTGTCCTTATAGGAAGAGACATCAGAGCCCTCTGTCATTGGAAGACACTGCGAGAAGCTGCCATCCGCGTGCCAGGGAGAGGCGCTCAGCAGAAACAGCCTTGACGGCCCCCTGGTCTCAGACTCCCAGCCTCCAGAGCTGCGAGAACATAAGCCCAGCCTGTGGTGTTTTGTGACGGCAGGCGGAGTAGACTCATACCCTATGCAGCGGTGTGTCTGTGAACCTTCTTAACATCTAGAATTGAAGTTAACTTACAGCCAGGAAAAACTCAATTCCCACAGGATAAATCCCGGAAAAAAGGTCTCTCTAGGGATATTATTTGCTGCCACTTCTTCACATTTATCGTTTTTTGGTTGATACCACATCACAGAATACTGAAAATCCACTAGTAAACATAAAAATGGCCTTTTAAACATTTTGCAGTCTGTCCGAAAATTTTTGGGGAGGCCTTTACACCCCTTTCCCTTCTGCAGGAAACTTTCTAGGAGCTGCATGTTCTACGCCAATTAACATCAGCTGGCTCTAAAGTGAAACTACAAAGATTCTTAAATTGTCTGATTAGGGATAATCGTGATTTTTTTTTTTTTTTTTGAGACAGAGTCTCGCTCTGTCGCCCAGGCTGGAGTGCAGTGGCGCGATCTCAGCTCACTGCAAGCTCCGCCTCCTGGGTTCCCGCCATTCTCCTGCCTCAGCCTCCCGAGTAGCTGGGACTACAGGTGCCTGCCACCTTGCCCGGCTAGTTTTTTGTATTTTTAGTAGAGACGGGGTTTCACCGTGTTAGCCACGATGGTCTCGATCTCCTGACCTCGTGATCCGCCCGTCTCAGCCTCCCAAAGTGCTGGGATTACAGGCTTGAGCCACCGCGCCCGGCCAATCGTGATTTTTAAAGTGACATTTGTCCAAAAGGATGTAGAAAGGTAAGCAACTTACTTTCCTGATTCACTTTTAGGTTGATTAGAGTGGCAGTTTCTGTTTCTCCAGTTGTGAAAGAATCTCATAGGGTTAGGGAACAGGCCTTTCCTTTAAACTATGTCTTCTAATTCAGTGTGGTAACATGACTGGGGTTGGGGGACCCCTCTCTCTCTCTAACTTTTGGCAAGTTATTTAACTTCCTTGGGGCTTGTTTCTTCCATTTGTTGAATGAAATACTGATCTAGAAACTATTGTGACTGAACAGAGCAGTTATATTAGTTTTTTTATCTTAAAAGTTCATCTCCCTCCTCCTCCTTGCCACCCTCCCTCTTCTTTGTGGAAAACAGTTAGTGATGAGAACTTAAGTCAAAGGTACCTGGCCATGAGAACTTCTATACTTTTGACTCTGAAACATTTTTTTTTTCTTTTGAGATAGAGTCTTGCTCTGTTGCCCAGGCTGCAATGCAGTGGCACAATTTTGGCTCACTGCAACCTCCGCCTCCTGGGTTCAAGCAATTTCTCGTGCCTTAGCCTCCTGAGTAGCGGGGATTACAGGCACGTGCCACCACATCTGGCTAATTTTTGTATTTTTAGTAGAGACAAGGTTTCACTATGTTGGTCAGGCTGGTCTCGAGCTCCTGACCTCAGGCGATCCACCCACCTCGGCCTCCCAAAGTGCTGGGATTACAGGCATGAGCCACTGTGCCCGGCCGGAAGCACTTGTATCTGCCACTCTCCAGAAGTAAACCTATTTCAGACTGACAAGGAAGAAAGGCAGCGTTTCGTCATCTGCGTGTATTGCCGGTTCTTGCCAACAAACAAAGTTCTGTTCTGCTTCTTTCAGGCATGGAAGATACAAGGCACAGTTCCATTCAGCAAGACAAACAGCAAACGTGCTGTGGCTCTTGGCGGCAGGATGGCCATTGAATGACCCACATATTCTGAGGCCATCGCAACCCCGTCCCAGGCAGTCAGGACACACCACGCAGTACCGGGAAGGACGAAAGAAGTGACAGCCTGCTAGGACAGAACGAAACGTTCTCTGGCCCTGGAAGGAGGCGGCTGCGGAGTCTCCGATTTTCTCGATTGACTGAGGAATCCCGGTTTCTTCTTTAAATGTAAAAACTCCCAAATCCTGAAGTTAATGAAATGCTTTTTAAATTAACAAATCAAAAAAAAGTGGTTGAAAACTTGCCACGCTGCAACTCTTGGCAGTGTGATAGTGGACCCTGGACCTGATGAGGGCAGCACAGGAGACCCCCGAGAGCGAGGTCCTCGGGCCCGGAGTCGCTCCCACCGCCGGCTGCCCGCCGCAGCCCACCTCCAAGCTTCCTGCGCTCCTCCCTGCTGGTGGGACCCATGGTGTGCATTCATTCAGCTCACACACGGTCAAAGACGCAGCTCCAAATACCAAGCCACGCTGCCTGGTTTTTAAAATTAAACTGTTAATTTTGAGATAATTGTAGCTTCACATGCATTTGTAAGGAATAATACAGAGAGGTCTTGTTCACCCTTTACCCAGTTTTCCCCAATGGTTGCGTCTTGTTATTTTTATTTTTTATTTTTTTTGAGAGTCTCGCTCTGTCACCCAGGCAGGAGTACAGTGACATGATCTCGGCTCCCTGCAACCTCCGCCTCCCAGGTTCAAGAGATTCTCGTGCCTCAGCCTCCCAAGTAGCTGGGATTACAGATGCCCACCACCACGACCGGCTAATTTTTGACATTTTTAGTAGAGACGGGGTTTCACCATGTTGGTCAGACTGGTCTCCAACTCCTGACCTCAGGTGATCTAGCTACCCCGGCTTCCCAAAGTGCTGGGATTACAGGCGTGAGCCACCGCGCCTGGCCTCAGTGGTCGCATCTTGCACAATTAGGGGACAATATCAGGATGCTGACTCGTGGCCCAGGCACAGGTGTCCACCCCCACAGGACCTTCTGCTCCCTCTCAAGCCACCGAACTTCCCTCCCATCCCTGCCTCCTTCTCAGCCCCCGTAGGGTCTCCATTGCTGTACTTGGATCATTTCAAGAATGTTGTATAAATGGAATCTCATGGTGTACAACCTTTTGGTCTGGACTCCCTTCACCAGGGCCACTCTCTGAAGGTTTCTTCAGGCCGTGGTGTGTGTGCCCATAGCTTGTTCCTTTTCACTGCAGAGTATATGCCATAGTGTGGGTTACTACCATCTGCTTAACCTTACCCGTGTACAAGGTCAACTCGGTAGCTTCCAGTTTTTGACCATTATGAATAAAGCTACTACAAACGGTTGTGTACAAGTTTTCATGTGAATGTCGGTCTTTGTTTTCTCCGGGATGAACACCCTGACCTGAAGTTGCCAGGTCTGATGGTGATTGCATGTTTAGTTTGTTAAGAAGCTGCCAACCTGTTTTCCAGGCGGCTGTACCATCTTACATCGCACCAGCCCCGTGTGAGTGATCTCCAACCTGTTTTCCGGGCGGCTGTGCCATCATACATCCCACCAGCCCGGCGTGAGTGATCTCCAACCTGTTTCCCGGGCGGCTGTGCCGTCTTACATCCCACCAGCCCAGCGTGAGTGACCTCCAACCTGTTTTCCGGGCGGCTGTGCCATCATACATCCCACCAGCCCGGCGTGAGTGATCTCCAACCTGTTTGAGTGATCTCCAACCTGTTTTCCGGGCGGCTGTGCCATCTCACATCCCACCAGCCCCACGTGAGTGATCTCCAACCTGTTTTCCGGGCGGCTATGCCATCTTACATCCCGGCTTGAGTGATCTGCTGTCCCTGTCCTCACCAACGTGCGGCCGCATCACCCTGTTATTTTCAGCCACGTGGATAGATGTGCAACACTGTGTTGTTGTTGTTTTAATTTGCATTTCCCTAGGAGCCCATTATGTTCGTATCAGTCTCTCGGACATCCCTTCTTGTGCTTATTTGCCGTTCGTATCCTCTTTGGTGAAATGTTTTCTCCTGTCTTTTGCCCATTTGCTAACTGAACTGCACTTTTTTTTTCTTTTTTGGACAGAGGGTTTCACCGTGTTGTGGAGGCTGGAGTGCACTGGTGCGATAATAGCTCTCTGCAGCCTCAGCCTTCCACGTAGCTGGGACTACAGGTGCGTACCACCACGCCCAACTAATTTTTGTTTTTTCTGTGTAGTTGAGGTTTTGCCATGTTGTCCATGCTGGTCTCGAACTCCTGGTCTCAAGCAGTCCACCCTCCTTGGTCTTCCAAAGTGCTGGGATTACAGGCGTGAGCCACTGTGCCTGGCCTTTGCTTTTTTGTTTTTTTGTTTTTTTTACCACTGAGTTTTGAGAGTTATTTGTATATTCGAGGCACTAGTCTGTATTGGATATGTAGTTTGAATCTATTCAGAATATTTTTTCTCAGTTTGTAGCTTGTCTTTTCATCTTCTTAACATAGTCTTTTGCAGAGCAAAAGTTTTTATTTTTTGTGAAGTCCAATTTTTTGTGAAGTCCAATTTTTCTATTTTTCCTTTTATATATTATGATGCTAGTAAGAAATTTTATATGTTATGATGCTGGCAAGAGGTCATTTCTTAGTCTTCAATCCCAAAGATTTTCTCTGTTTATTTTCTAAAAGGTTTACAGTTTTGCATTTTACATTTAAGTCTGTGATCCATTTTGAAATCAGGTAGATTGAGTCCATCGCTTTATTCTTTTTCTTTTTTCTTTTCTTTTCTTTTTTTTTTTTTTTTTTTTTTGTTTTTTTGAGGCAGAGTCTCGCTGTGTCATCCAGGCTGGGATTCAGTGGTGCGATCTCGGCTCACTGCAAGCTCCTCCTGGGTTCACACCTTTCTCCTGCCTCAGCCTCCCGAGTAGCTTGGACTACAGGCACCTACCACCACACCCGGCTAATTTTTTGTATTTTTAGTAGAGGTGGGGTTTCACCGTGTTAGCCAGGATGGTCCCAATCTCCTGACCTCATGATCCGCTCGCCTCAGCCTCCCAAAGTGCTGGGATTACAGGTGTGAGCCACCGTGCCTGGCCTGCTTTATTCTTTTTCAAAATTGCTTTAGCTACTCTCATTCCTTTGTCCGTACATAGAGATTTCAGAAAAATCTTCTCTATATCTGCAGGATATTTGCTGGCATTTCAATAGGAATTGCATTAAATCTATATATCAGTTTGGGAAAAATGATATTTTTGCTATAGTGAGTCTTCCAATCAATGAACACCTTGCATCTCTCTCTTTATTTAGGCTTTCTTTGATTTCTTTCACTAGCGTTTTGTAGTTTTCAGCATATAGATCCTGTACATGTCTTAGATTTATACCTAAGTATTTTTTTGAGTAACTGTAAATAATATGTATTATTCATTTTGGTGACTTTGTATTCATTACTAGTATATAGAAATATTATTGAATTTTGTATGTTTGTCATGTATCCGGTGATCCTGATGAACTCACTTGTTAGTTGTAGGAGGGTTTCTTTTGAGATTCCTTGGGATTTTATCTGTGGACAATCGTGTCATCTGCAAATAGGGACAGCTTCTTTCCATCCTTCCTTCCTGCCTGCCTGCCTGTCTCTCTCTCTCTCTCTCTTTCTTTCTTCTTTTCCTTTTATTTCCCTTTTTGCGTTATTGTGATAGCTAGGACTCCCAGCACCATGTTGAACACAGTGGTGATAACAGACATCCTTGCCTTGTTCCTCATCTTAGGCTGGGAGCTTTCGGTCTTTTCCATTAAGTATCCTGTTAGCTGCAGGTGTTTTATCGATGTTCTTTATTAAGTTGAGGAAGCTTCCCTTTATTTCTATTTTTTAACAGATTTTCAGGCCGGGTGCGGTGGCTCATGCTGTAATCCCAGTACTTTGGGAGGCTGAGGCAGGTGGATCACCTGAGGTCAGGAGTTTGAGACCAGCCTGGCCAATATGGTGAAACCCTGTCTCTACTAAAATACAAACATTAGCCGGGTGTGGTGGTGGTGGCCTGTAATCCCAGCTACTTGAGAGGCTGAGGCAACTAGAACTGCTTGACTGCTTGAACCCAGGAGGTGGAGGTTGCAATAAGCCAAGATCACGCCCCTGCACTCCAGCCTGGGCAACAGAGCAAGACTCTGTCTCAAAAAAAAAAAAAAAAAAAGAAAAGAAAGAAAGAAAGTCCAGTCTGCAGAGATGTTGAATTAAAAACAATGTCCACTTTGCCAGAAACTTCAAACAGGAGACCAAGTGGTGCCTTCAGGGACATCCAGGGTGATGTTGCATCCCAGGACGAGAAGAGGCTGCCACTAGGACCCACAGACGGAGCTCCAGGGAGTTTAACATACAACCTTTAAAAGGAAGAAATCAGCCAGGCACAGTAATCCCAGCACTTTGGGAGGCCAAGGCGGATGAATCATGAGGTCAGGAGATTGAGACCATCCTGGCTAACACAGTGAAACCCCGTCTCTACTAAAAATACAAAAAAAAAAAAATTAGCCAGGCATGGTGACGAGCTCCTGTAGTCCCATCTACTTGGGAGGCTGAGGCAGAAGAATGGCGTGAATCCGGGAGGGGGAGCTTGCAGTGAGCTGAGATCCGGCCACTGCACTTCAGCCTGGGTGACAGAGCGAGACTCCGTCTCAAAAAAAAAAGGAAGAAATCATGCCAGTCCAGAATTAACTGCATAACATACAACCTTTAAAAGAAAGAAATTACACCAGCCCAGAATCAACTGCATAACAGAATGTGCTCCAGTGTGTAATCGGCAGGGTTTGCTGGAGGATGTCTCCTAGGATGCTCTAGAAGCATAAAGACATGCCGGTTGTGAGGCTTCTGCCTCAGGACTTGTGGACTGGGCAATCCAGCCCTCTGGAGACCACTGAACAGGCAGCATTCAAAATCTTCTGGGAAACATCAGAGGAATAACAGGACATGAGAAATCCCCGAGCAAGCTCCAAGGAAAGACGGGAGCTCGCTTCAGCCTGGAGGCATTTGCTGACCGGGAGCAAGGGGAAGGTAAGGTGCGAGGCCGAGGCCAGGCCTGCCGGGCAGAGCCACAGGCAGAGCCACATGGGTTTATCCTGGAGTCCTGTCTGAGCGACACGGGCTGGGAGGGCTGCACCCTTGCTCACACCGGCGACCAGGCAGCCCAGGAAGTCCCAGGCCCGCAGGCTGGATCTCCGTGGCCTTGGGAACATGCTCATTTGTTTTTGTGCCATCTGCAGCACTTTGAGCTGCAAAGGCAGAGACCACCTAGAGCTTCAGCCAAAGGCCTGTCTTTTATGGCAGTCTGTGTCCACCAGCCTGGCTGGGGAAGGGCTCCCGCTCCAGGCCTCCTACGTGGGGACATGGACGAAAAGGGGCTCTAAACCACCACTGGGAAAGAAGTGTGTGACACGGACAATCTCCGGCAGTGGTGAGTGTGACGGAAAGATGGGGTGTGAGGCAGAGCCAGGGAGGGTGGCCGGGCTCATTCAGACCGGCGGGTCAGAGAAGCGGTGTGAAAAGTTGGGCCCCATGGAATGGGAGTTGGGACATGGCCTTGGCTGCCTGAGGTCGGGAGGACACAGCTACTGCCTGGAGTCAAGGGACCGAGAGGCCACAGAACCTAAATGGGACCTGTGGGTCTGAGGGTGTGGCCATGAGTGGCAGCGGAGTCCTTCAGGGTACGGGCCGGGCGCATTCACTCAGGGATGGTGCATCACACGTGTGGCAGGTATCTCCTCCCCACACTCCCCAAGACAGCTCCCACCCCACGGCCACATTCTCGGGTGGCTCTGACACTCCTCCCAACAGTAGGCCCACATTCCCTCCCTCTTCACCCCTGTGGGCTTCCGAGGTGGTGGAGGTAACACCCCGACTTCTGAACTGAGGGCCCCACCCCTGCCTCACTTCGGTCTGCCCCTGCCCCCTCGCCCCGGCCAGGACTGCAGCCCGTGAGGGGCCCACACCACAGGCGCCAGGCAGGCGATGGGGTGGTAGCTTAGGCAGGTACCTGAGTACACTGCCAGGTCATTCTTCCTTGTCCCCAGTCCCCAAGGGATTAGAAGTGTTTCTAGCACTTCTGTACTTCCTGAGATGACTTCCTGTTCTGTGGTTTTGGTGCCAGTAATTGATAAACCTCCAAAATGCTGCCAATAGGACCACGTCCTTGCTCCTAACGCTAAGACCCTCAGCTCGGGCCGCTGCCTCTTCAGTAAGACACTCCACAGCCGGTCCACACGCGTCTCCACCTGTTGCCCAGGACGGGGAGTTTACGTTTTCTAACACCATGGTTACTAAAGGGCTTTTCCAGGCTGCCTGACTTCAAAATCTGGAGAGCTTAGTGTTCTTTCTGCTTTAAGTTGTTAGCAGGAAATAAAGTAAAGACCGCCCTGTTCACTGGAATAACTTAAAACTGCGCTGTTAATTAAAAAAAAAAAGAAAGAAAGAAAGAAAACAGAACTCTAATCCTCTGAAAATCCTGACAGAAAGGAAACTGTGTGAGGCCATTCGGAAACCTGGCCTCAAGTTCCTCCTCTCGCTCCCACCTGCGGCGACTGTTCCCTGCTGACTGAGTGTCCTTCCCTCCCACCCTGGCCCCTGCAGTTTGAGGCTCCCACTTCCCGCCCCAGTGCCTGCCAGGCGCCCCACAGAGGTGGGGACGTGGGATCTGCAGGACAGGAGGCCCCCCGACAGGTTTCTGGCTAATCCACCAAATGGGCACCTTCTTCGCACAGTGGCTCTGGGAGCTGACTCCGATGGCAACGACTCCACGAATCCTGACAGATTCCATCAAACTACACCCAAGCCAGCCCCTACAGCTGAGTGTGACGGCAGCTTGGGGCTGGACGGACACCACAAACTACACAGTTATGTTATGGGAGTACGCAGGAGCCCCTGACTGTGTGCCCAGGAGCACGCCTGTGTCTAAGGGGTTCAAGCAGTGTGAAATTCTGTTTTTTTTTTTTTTTTTTTTGAGACGGAGTCTCACTCTGTTACCCAGGCTGGAGTGCAGTGGCACAATCTTGGCTCACTGCAAGCTCCGCCTCCCAGGTTCACGCCATTCTCCTGCCTCAGACTCCCAAGTTGCTGGGACTACAGGCGCATGCTACCATGCCCAGCTAATTGTTTTTGTATTTTTAGTAGAGACGGGATTTCGCCGTGTTAGCCAGGATGGTCTCGATCTCCTGACCTCGTGATCTGCCCACCTCGGCCTCCCAAAGTGCCGTGATTACAGGCATAAGCCACCGCGCCCAGTCCAGAAATTCTTTAACTTAGGATTCCAATCTGCCTAAAAGACAAGCACTAAGCAGGTTCTGACTGGACTCCTCCCTGGAGGGTGGGCTGTGGGCTGCAGGATACGGGGCTTCCACACCTGTTGCTAGAGCCATGGCCTGTAGCCGAGAGGAAAGTCCCTCGAGGCCTGAGATATGTGGCTGGGAGCTAGGCCTGCGGGGTCAGGAGAAGGGTAAAGAGGAGACGCCACAGGAGCTCTTAATTTGGGCCAGGAAGGCGATGCATGAGATATGATGTAGGCAGATATTGAGGAAGAGCTTGACATCTCCAAGGCCTTGTCTGGAGCCTGAGATGGAGTGAACAGTTTGCTCCTTTACACCCTGTCATTCTGTGATAGGAATGAACTCCAAATGGGAAGACAGCAAAGCCTCAAATCCCAAACCAGTAGCCCTGCTCACTGTTCGTAAGCACTTGTGACAGGAGAGTGCAAGCTGGTCCTTCCGGGGAATCTGGTCCTTCTCCTGACCCTCTTCTTTTTTTACTTTTATTTTTATTTTTGAAACAAGGTCTTGCTCTGTCACCCAGGCTGGAGTGCAGTGGCATGATCTCAGCTCACTGCAACCTCCACCTCCCGGGTTCAAGTATTCTCCTGCCTCAGCCTCCAGAGTAGCTGGGATCGCAGGTGTGTGCCATCACACTTGGCTGATTTTGTTTTGTTTTTAGTAAAGACCATGTTGATCAGGCTGGTCTCGAACTCTGACCTCAAGTGATCCACCCACCTCGGCCTCCCAAAGTGCTGGGATTACAGGCATGAGCCACCATACCTGGCCTATAGTTCATTATTCTATTGGCAATTTTGGGATTGATAATGAATATTTTTAGATACTTATACAAATTCCTTATTTGTCGATTTTGGAGCTGGTGTTCTTATTTTATTGTTGGACTTTGTATACCAAAAATATAAACGCTTTTTAATATGTGATGGAATTATTTTTTGGGTTATATGTAGACTTAACTGTGTTGTTATGACACTCACATATAATAAAAATTTGATAAGGTTAAATCTAAGCTGTTGGGGGATATGATTTTGGCCTTTTGAATCATGCTTAGAGATTTTATAAAATATTCTTGCCTGTAATCTTACTCTTTTCAATTAATTTTCTTTTCTTTTCTTTTCTTTTTTTTTCTGGGTCTGGCTCTATTGCCCAGGCTGGAATGCAGTGGTGTGGTCTTGGTTCACTGCAACCTCTGCCTCCCGGGTTCAAGCCCTCCTCCCTCTTCAGCCTCCTGAGTAGCTGGGACCACAAGTGTGCACATGCCTGACTAATGTTTGTATTGTTTGTAGAGATGGGGTTTCGTCATGTTGCCCAGACTGGTCTCAAACTCCTGGGCTCAAACAGTCCTTCTGCCTTAGCCTCCCAAAGTGCTGGGATTATAGGCGTGAGTCATGGTGCTTGGCCTCCAGTTACTTGGCCTCCAGTTAGTTTTCTACGTGTAACTGTGATGATATTTCTAAATGCCCATTGGTTTTGTCACTTGGATTTGCTTAAAATCCACGCAGTGCTCCCCACAGCCCTCGGGTTGAAGAGTCCCCGAGAGCTGACCTGTTTTGCTGGTCGGCTGCTCCCTGGCTTGGCTGGGTGCTTTGCAAACACGCCTCTTCTGGGACCTGCCTATCCGGCCACTGTCAGGCCCAGGGACGCCGGCTGCACCTGGGCGCAGACACCCCGTGAAAGCACCTTGTTCCTCACACTCAGTGCCTTGGCACGCACCACTACCTCTCCTAATGTTCTTTCTACTTCTTTCTTCAATTGACCTTTGAAATGTTTAAGCACCCTGCAGCCTAAGGCAAGTACCTTTCGCTTGATGGCTGCCAAGAAAAGCACCTGGGTAGCCTTGCTGGGGGTGTCAGTGTAGGTACTGTCCACCCACTGGGGAAGGCAGGGGCCTCTGCACACCCCACACCTCTGATTTATATCTTCCCCTCAAATTATATCATAAACATCCTTCCTTGCTAGCACAGAAGTACCTGCCTCAGGTCTTCATAGCTCCACAGTCACCTGCGGGGACGGCTGAATCTGTTTAGCTGCTTTCTCTGCTGACCTCATCCAAGTCTCACCACCCAGTGTTTCTCCTGTAAATGGCACAGCTTCGCGTAGACACGCTGACAGCATTCATGGGGGTCCACGTGGAGTCACAGGCCTGCTGCCCACATCATCCACTGTCCCAGCGTGGACTTAAAGGACTCATCAGAGACTTCAGGTCGAACATGAAACATTAATTCTGAAAGAACAGACAGAAACAAAACACATTAGACCAGAAGGACAAAGAGCCTGGGAGGAGCACCTTCAGCCAGGAGGGGTGGCATCTGGAATTGTGGCGTCTCTGGGTGGAGGAAGGACGCTCCACCTGAGGTCCCCGCAGGCAACAGCCCTGGACTGGTGGCCGCCGAGTCCCTGGAGATGGCAGGGCAGGGCAGGGCAGGTGGACAAGGTGTGGTTGACAGTGGGTGCTGGCTGAGTTTGGATATAGAGTGTGTGGTCCCAGGACACCCTCAGAGAAGTTTGGAAAATTTATTCCTGAAAATGTGCGACAATGGGCTGCAGGGTGTGGAAATATGCGTATTCTCCCCTAGTGATGCAACGGTTAGGAAGGGAAATTTGGCAGCATTTGTTGGTGAAAGGTGTAAAGCAGGCACTCCTGCTGGTACAGCAATCCCACCTCCTTGTCAATCCCACCTCCTCGTCAACCCACCTCCTCGTCAACCCCATCTCCTCATGTCCCCTCATGAATCACCCACACATGGGCATTCTTCATTATGAAATGTATTGCAGTTGTTGGAAACAAGATGGTTCGACAATAAAAAGAATGAGCTACAAGCCATGAAAAGGCATGAGGAACCTTGAACGCATGTCACTAAGTGGAAGAAGCCAATCTAAAGAAGCCACATTCTCTATGAGTCCAATGACAGGACATTTTGGAAAAGGCGGAACTGGGAATAATAAGATCAGTAATAAGGTGAGTGATTGCCAGGGGTTGACAGACGGGGAGGAATGAGTGGGGGAGCACAGAAGATTACTAGGCCAGTAAAATCATTCTGTAGGATACTGTAGTGGTGGATCCATGTCATCATACATTTGTCCAAACCCATAGAATGTGCAACAGCAAGACTGACCTCCAATGTAAACTGTGGACTAAGAATGGAGAGAGGCACTGGGTGTGGTGGCTCACCCACTAAGATCGGAGAGAGGCGCTGGGTGCGGCTGGGTGCGGTGGCCCACGCCTGTAATCCCAGCACTTTGGGAGGCCAAGAAGGGTGGATCATTTGAGGTCGGAGTTTGAGACCAGCTTGTCCAACATGGTGAAACCCAATCTCTACTAAAAATATTCAAAAAATTAGCTGGGTGTGGTAGCACACCTGTAACCCCAGCTACTCTGGAGGTTGAGGCAGGAGAATCACTTGAACCTGGGAGGCGGAGGTTGCAGTGAGGCAAGATTGCGCCACTGTACTCCAGCCCGGGCGACAGAGTGAGACTCTGTCTCAAAAAAAAAAAAAAGAAGAAAAGAAAAGAGAAAAAGAATGGAAGAGAGGGTCATTACCAAATGATTTATCAATTCATTATTTAATTAATATGGTTAATTTCGTGGACCCCATAGAGCATTCAGGACTCCAGTCTGGCGTGTAAGGAGCTGGGATGTCATCACTTATACTCTCAGAATAAGAAAAAAACTGAACCATCTGAAAATCGACGCCTTTTCTTTGGTCTGCCACAGAATCGAGGCATAGGGAAAAACCACTGCCCAAAACCCCAGAGAGGCAGGAGCACGCACAGGAGCACAGCTGAACGGAGCGGAAGCGCCGTGTGGATCCAGTACCAGCAGGAACACCAAACTGCCACTGATGCCTGCTGGAACGTGGGAAGAAAAAACCACCTATCTAGAGTTCTATGTCCAGTGAAATTACCTTAAGGGGATTTGTTGTCAGTAGATCTGCCTTGTAAGAAATGTTACAAGAAGTTCTTCAGAGAAGGAAAATGATGTAGGTCAGAAACTCATATCTCCTTGGCTCGCTGATGGCTGTTGTCTTAGTCCATTTGTGTTGCTATAAAGGCACACCTGAAGCAGCGTAATTCATAAAGAAAGGAGGTTTATTTGGTTCACAGTTCGGCAGGCTGTGCAAGGAGTGTGGTGCCAACATCTGCTTCTGGTGAGACCTCAGGAAGGTCCACTCATGGCGGAAGGTGAAGGGGAGCTGCTTGTGCAGAGATCATGTGGCCAGAGGGGAGATGAGAGAGGGGCGAAGGCACCAGGCTCTTTTCAACAATGAGCTCTTGGGGGGACTCATAG
Source organism: Theropithecus gelada (assembly GCF_003255815.1). Classification (NCBI taxonomy): domain Eukaryota; kingdom Metazoa; phylum Chordata; class Mammalia; order Primates; family Cercopithecidae; genus Theropithecus; species Theropithecus gelada. Next base: position 847,495 of record NC_037677.1, read on the forward strand.
AGCAAGAACTCTCTCATTCCTGCCAGGACAGCACCAAGCCGTTCCTGAGGGATCCAGCCCCATAACCTGAACACCTCCCACTAGGCCCCACTTCCAACACTGGGGGTCACATTTCAACACGAGGTTTGGGGAGACAAATATCCAAACCATAGCCAGCAACTTCTCCCTGTGTCTTCCTTTCATCTTCCCTCTGTGCACTTGTGTGTCCCCATCTCCTCTTCTTATAAGAATACCAATCCTAGGCCAGTCACGGTGGCTCACACCTGTAATCCCAGCACTTTGGGAGGCCAAGGATGGTGGATCACCTGAGGTCAGCAGTTCGAGACCAGCCTGGTCAATGTGACAAAACCCCATCTCTGCTAAAAATACAAAAAAAAAATTAGCCAGGTGTGGTAGCTCGTGCCTGTAATTCCAACTACTTGGGAGGCTAAGGCAGGAGAATCATTTGAACCCAGGAGGCAGAGGTTGCAGTGAGCCGAGATTACACCATTGGACTCCAGCCTGGGCAACAAGAGTGAAACTCTGTCTCAAAAAAAAAAAAGAATACCAATCCTTTTGGGTTAGGGCCCAACAATATGACTTCATTTAACCTTATTACCCTCATCTAGACCCCATGTGCAAATACAGTCACATAGGGGTTAGGACTTCAACGTGTAAATTTGGGGACACGCAACTCAGTCCATAAGAGTCCAAGGGAGAGGTCAGGGCTCAAAATAAGAACTTGGCTTCCTTGACACAGAGATGACTGTCCTCAGTGACCCTCCTCCTGTTGTATGTGCGACAAGCCTATTAGCTTGGTGTGATACAAATCCTGTGATTATGCTATGTCATGTGGCAAAAGGGATTTTTAGATGGAATCAAGGTCCCAAGCCAGCTGACTCAGTTAATCAAAAGAAAAATAATATCGAGTAGGCCTGACCCAATCAGGTGAGCCCTTGAAAAGCAAACTTTTCCTCTGGCTGGCCTCAAGGAAGAATGCAGAGACCTAAGCTTTGAACTCCCGCTGGCCAACAGCCAGCCAAAGCCAGGGACCTCCCTCAGACAACCACAGGGTCTGACTTCTGCCACAGCCTCAGTGAGCTCGGAAGACCACCTGAACTCCAGATGCAGCCTCCCAAGACCCTGGGCAGAGGGCTGAGCTTCACGTGCACAGAATTCTGACCTACAGAAGCGTAGATGATAGCTGGGTGTTGTTCTCCACGCTAAGCTTGTGCTAAATTGTGCAGCAGTAGCGTTTCCCACACTTGCCATGGCATTTCCTTTCTCCCTCTCCTTCCTCCAGCCTGTGGCCGTATGCCTGCTCTCTGCACCCCATATACCACGGTAGTCCAGGCCTTGGTCCTCCCCCACACCCCAGGATCACCACAGTGACCTGCTATTTTTAACCATATGTTTAAAACGGGGTAGAAAGACAAGCATGTCAAGTTCATGAAGCGTGAGTTCCAGAGACACTCTGACTTCACAAGTGAGTGACTGTGGATCTTTCTCACCCCATCATCTTCTTTCTTGGTTCATTTAAACACGTGCTTCTTATCCACCACGTTGCTATTTCTTGACATGTGCTCTGAGGACCACTCGTCACACATGGCTTGGAGAGCTGGGGTCCTGCCTCCAACGTGCAGAATCTGAATGATCAGCACAGGGCCGGGCATTTGCCTGTTCTCCTGGGGGCTTTTGGATATATTAAAATGTCATAATTCCTCTGGTGTCTAACCAGAAGTGTGGGAAATAGAGAGATGAATGGGTTATGGTCCGCATCTTCCAGGAGTTTACAAATTCAGCCTAATGAAGAGGAAAAGATGCCTTCAATGACAATATAAGAGAGTGTCTGAGTCCGTTTTGTGATGCTATAGCAGAACACCACAGGCTGGGTAATTAAGAAATAGTCTATGTTTATTTGGCTCATGGTTCCAGAGGCTGGGAAGTCCAAGATCGAGGTTCCTTCCTGCCATGTCATAACATGGTGGAAGGCGTCAGTCACATGGGCAAGAGAGAGCATGGGCTCAAAGTTGCATCAGCATTAATCCCTTCATGAGGGTGGAGCCCTCGTGACCCCCACACTCCCATATGGCCCCACCTCCCAGTGCTGTTGCCTTGGGGATTAAGTTTCTAACATGTATTTTTTGGGGGACACATTCAAACCATAGCAGGGAGAATATGGTAAGTTCCATAAGCAAGCTCTAAGGCCTGAAAATGTAAATGCCCCCATGTAGAAACCTGGCTATGAGTTGAGGGTGATCTGAATCTTTTTATTTATATTTTTGAGACAGAGTCTCGCTCTGTTGCCCAGGCTGCAGTGCAGTGGCCTGATCTCTGCGCACTGTAATCTCCACCTCCCAGGTTCAGATTTTTCTCCTGCCTCAGCCTCCCAAGTAGGTGGGATTACGGGCGCCCGCCACCACGCCTGGCTAATTTTTGTATTTTTGGTAGAGGCGGGTTTTACCATGTTGGCCAGGCTGGTCTTGAACTCCTGACCTCATGATCTGCCCGCCTCAGCCTCCCAAGTGCTGCAAAAAACAGGCATGGGTCACCACGCCCAGCCCAGATTCATTTTTTAAAATATGATTTTAGTAACATTTTAGTAACATTAGTTACATCTCTTTTTTTTTCCTTTTTTTTTTTTTTTTTTTCTGTGGGCTAGGGCACAGTCCCCAGAAATCTGTGGATTAGGGCCAAGGATAGATGAAGGAACCTGAAACCAGGATGTCAAATGTTGTTGCAGGAGATAAGCAATTTGGGCTCCATAAAAACCAGAATGTGCTGAAATTAGCAGAGATCTGGCTCAATGAACGTATCAGACGTCGAGGGCCACATCGACTTTAAAGGTCATGGGCCACAAAACACAGGGTCCAAGTGTGTGCCCAGAGTGACACCGGTTTTCCTGACGCCTCTGAGGATAATGCTGTTGGCCCCCGCTAACTAATGAGGGTGTTTGTGATGAAAAGGCAACAGCGGCCAGGACTATGCTGACTGTGGGGTGCTGGGGCTGTGGGGAGAGAGGGACCTCAGCAGTCATGTGTTTGTCGTGGGTGTGGACAGCTCAGGAGAGCACAGCTCTGAGCTGGGTGGACAGGAACAACACCTACTGCGGGGCCAGGCCTCCACGGGAGCCCTGGGAGTGAGGCTTACAGAACACTGACACGCATTTGGTGTAGACGCACAGGCTATGACGCATGATCCCAGGCAAGGCCTCCACCCGGGGCTGCCTTACACGCTGAGGCCCGAGAGGACTGCCTGGGAACCATGCAGGGTCAGGCCGGGAGTGGACGGGGCACCTGCTAGGTCCTCACAGCTCAGCACCCACCTGCCTGTGGTCCACACAGCACCAGTTTCCTTGGGAGAACGCATCCTTCCAGCCGTGTGTCTGTCTGTCCTGCCAGGAGTGCCCGTGGGGCGAGGCCAGGCTGAGGGCCCTGCGTGGCTGTTGGCGAATCCCACGGTGGTGCTCAGTGGAGCATCCCAAGGACAGAAGGCGGTGGTGCTGATTCACTTCTGAGGCACAATCAGAGACCAAGGTCCCGCCTGGACTCCGAGGCCCCCTGGGCCTGGGCCAGTTTCTTTGCTCTCATTTCCCCACCTCTGTGTGGCTCCTGGATCATCTCAATGACACTGTGCCTGCTCCCCGCCATTTCTCAGTTCTACAATTCCAAGGTGATCCGTATTTTCAGGCAGCTTACAGTCTTGTCGGAGACACCAAGAACACAGCAGACGCTCTGGAAGAATCAACAACTGACAGATACTTGTATAGAAGCAGGAACAAACTAAAGAAGAACGGAAACATGCCATTTAGAGTCATTTCTGCACTCACCAGGTGCTGATTCGTTAAATAATCGATGAAACGGTTGTTTATTCGCCAAGTTGTTCAAACATTTGTTAGCGGGCACCTACTAGATAGCAAGACCCGACGCCGTAAAGAAAACATGGTGATGTCACACGTTGGGAGATGACTGATGTCTGCTGCTTAGCATAAGAACTAAGCAGGTGACATTTTGGTTTAGAATCCTCAGCTGATTTATGTCAAACAAGCAAAGGAAGCAACCATGGAAACAGAGCTCAGGCCCCTTCCCGGCAGTGGCTTTGCTGTTTGGGAGAGAGAGGCTTCATGGACTCACTCATTATTTCAGTTTATCCCTATTTGGAGCATAACGTTGTTTGAAAAAGCAGAAAGGGACTTAGGTGTAGATGAATTGAATACACCGTAGGTTCTTGTATGTGTGGGTTTTGTGTGTGTATGTGTGTGTGTGATTTTATTTTGCTTCTATCTAAAAATCTCTCTAAAAAGACACTAGAGGCGACGAAGATAGAGAAGGAGAAAAAGAAGAAGGAGGAGGCTGGGTGTGGTGGCTCACATCTGTGATCCCAGCACATCGGGAGGCCAAGGCAGGAGAATTGACTGAGGCCAGGAGTTCAAGACCAGCCTGGGTAACATAGTGAGACCCCATCTCTATAAAAAATTTAAAAAGATAGCCGGGCATGGTGGTGCACACCTGTAGTCCCAACTACTTAAGAGGCTGAGGTGGGAGGATCACTTGAGCCCAGGAGTTTGAGGCTGCAGTGAGCCATGATCGCACCACTGCATCCAGCCTGGGTGACAGAGCCAGACCCTGTCTTGATAAACAGGAGGAAAGAAGGATGTGGTACAAGCCTTTCAGGACAAACAAAATGGAAGAGGAGGCATGGGCGAAGAGCCGTGGGAGCTGGGCCAGTGGTGTCCGCACATCCTACCGAGGAAGCCGAAGGACAGTGGAGCCACAGGCAAGCACATTTGCAGCTCAAACCCGAGAGGCATAGAACGGGAGCATCAGCATCCATGGGTGTCGGGTGAAGGCAGGCCTGAAATAAAAGGCTCGCTGGAGATGGGGCAAGAAGCCTGCTCCTCCACCTCTCACAGAAGGTGAGTGACCCCCCCGCTGTGGCCAGCGCCTGGAGAAGGTGTGTTCTCTGGGCCACACAGAGAGAGGTCTCTCCTGGGATGGTTTGAGTCTGAGGCCACCTCCTCTTCCTCACTTGGCTCTCGAAACACTGGCAGCCAAAGGATTACTGTCTCCCAGACAAGGCGTTTGAACACTTTCCTTTAAAGGACCTCATTCATCCACTTGGAAAGCCACGAAGATCCTAACAGGAAGGCGTCTCAGATGAGGCTTCCCCCAAGATCACAGAACAATGTGGCCACACACAGAGCTGCAGTCAGCCTGGTAGTGGCTGCTTTGCTGGGTGGACAGGGCCAAATCTTCAGACTCCTGGGGAAAGCATCCACGGTCAAGTTCACACAGAAACAGGACAAACAGAAAGCCATTCGGAGGAAATGGGCGCCGCGCAGGGAGAACACCTCAAGGAATAAAAATGCTAGAATTTACATCCTTAGAGAGGGAAGTAGATATTGAACCCATGAAACAAGAACAGAACACTTAAAAAAGAAATGTATTCAAGGAAACAAAAGCTTGTGCAAAAAAAATTAAACTATGAGAGCAAAAACGCCAACCTCAAAAGAAAGGTTGGAAGATAAAATCTTTAAAAACTCTCAGAAGGTAAAACCAAAAGACAAAGAGATGAAAAATGAAAGAATAAAGATACATTTTTAGTTCAGTGAGTAGCTAAAACATTTGAAATAAATGAGTTCCAGCCTGAGCAAAGAATGAACAAGACCCACAAGGCATGTCACGAAATCACAGAGCTCTAGGGAGGAGACTCAACCCTTACTGCCGAGAGAGTCAGAAGCCAGCCTGACACTGGGCCAGGTGGAGGCAACCCCGGACTTCAGCAGGCAACAGAGGGAGGAATGCCGGGAATTCCGTGAGCACACCATCTCCATTAAGCTTCCTCACCCAGCCACAGTCTCCGCTCACTGCAACCTCCGCCTCCTGGGTTCAAGCGATTCTCCTGCCTCAGCCTCCCGAGTAGCTGTGATTACAGGCATGTGCCACCATGCTCCACTAATTTTTTGTGTTTTTAGTAGAGACAGGGTTTTACCACGTTGGCCAGGCTGGTCTTGAACTCCTGACCTCAGGTGATCCACCTCCCTCGGCCTCCCAAAGTGCTGGGATTACAGGCGTGAGCCACCGCGCCCGGCCCCGTTTTCTATTTTCTAGAGCAGTGTTTTTGATGGACTGTGTTATCCTCTCATATGTGTGGTTCTGGCTCAGGAAACAGTCAAGCAGAGGCTTCTAGAAATGGATAAAAGATTGGATTCAATTCCCACTAAGATTCCTTCTGTCTCCAAGACCCTGTAATCCTTATGGCATGAAAATCTCATTAACATGAAACCTGGTAATTTGTAATTTGTACTAATCATACTGAGCTCAAGTAGGAGTGTGGCGTTGAGCTCATAAAAAGGCTGTCCCAGCAAGTAATGCTGCTTGAGAACAAACTGAGGTCAAACTTTATAGATGCACCATACAAGCAGTTTGTGTGATAATTAAAATAGTTCTTAGAGATAGTTTTCAAGAATGTTTTTCTACTTAGCAACCCTTTATTAGCATACTTTTTGGTTACTGAATATACTTGACATTTCCCTCATTCCACGGCCTTCCCTCCAATTAGCCTGAATTGATAGGGTTTTTACCCCACGTAAGCATCTTGACTACCGCCGCAGAAAGAAGATGTGAATGAGGGTGCTCTAACCTAAGGAACAAAGACAGGTCACTGAGGATGGAGACTCTGACTTCCACTTGGCTGTTGTCAGTAGGATTTTCCTGAAAGCTCATCCTCTGACAATTTCACGTGCTTTGTTGATGATATCTCAAAGAGCTAACATTCCTTGAGCCACAAAGAAGAACTTGGCCAATGGAATGAAGTGATGGCAACACCGGAAGAAATGCCATCTTCTTCAGAGTCTGGTAGCTGTGGGTGTGAGCGCCCTTGCGTATGATGGCTTCCTGCGTGACAGTGAGCACACATCCTGGAGAAAGGGCTAGAAAGAGAATAGGCAGTTCTATCTGACTGCAAATGCAATATAAGTCACAGAATGCTGTGTCTGGGGAGAAAGCTGTTATGATCTTATGCTTTATTAATAGTGCATTCCCCAAAACAATGGCTATTCTCCAAGCCCTGTGACCCTCTGTGTTGGTAGAACACACCTTCCATGCTGAACTTGGGCCCTGGCACTGTATTTTAAGAGAGACATGGGCAGACAAGTGCAGACTGAGGTAGGGTAAAACACCAGGAACTCTGTCTTATGAGGAATAGTGGAAGGAAATGGGAATAATTTCTGGATTGGATAGAATTTCAGGCAAACACGAAAGATCTTTTTAAATATTCGGGGGGGCCGGGCGCGGTGGCTCAAGCCTGTAATCCCAGCACTTTGGGAGGCCGAGACAGGCGGATCACGAGGTCAGGAGATCGAGACCATCCTGGCTAACCCGGTGAAACCCCGTCTCTACTAAAAAATACAAAAAACTAGCCGGGCGAGGTGGCGGGCGCCTGTAGTCCCAGCTACTCGGGAGGCTGAGGCAGGAGAATGGTGGGAACCCGGGAGGCGGAGCTTGCGGTGAGCTGAGATCTGGCCACTGCACTCCAGCCTGGGCGACAGAGCGAGACTCTGTCTCAAAAAAAAAAAAAAAAAAAAAAAAAAAAAAAAAAAAATACTGGGGGGGAAAGTAAGGGGAAAAATGGTTCCTTTTACAAGGTAGGCGGTGACAACCTATATTCTGTCTCCCTCCATTTACCTTCCCGGTTTGTTCTCCCATCTCCCAGCTCCACTCCAGGTGACGGTTCAGACTTGGAATTCAGCTGCTGCGGGTGTTTTCCAGAAAGCTTGATGACAAGGGCTCTTCCTGACTTTTATAAAAGCTTGGAAGAATTTAGTGGTAGGATAGATAGAGGAGCGATGCTTTTAAGAATTAGGAGAAAAGGCTGGGTGCGGTGGCTCACACCTGTAGTCCCAGCACTTTGGGAGGCAGAGGTGGGTCAATCACTTACGGCCAGGAGTTTGAGACCAGCCTGGCCAACATGGCAAAATCCAGTATCTACTAAAAATACAGAAATTAGCCAGGTGTGGTGGCGCACGCTTGTAGTCCCAGTTACTCAGGAGACCGAGGCACAAGAATTGCTTGAACCAGGAGGTGGAGGCTGCAGTGAGCCGAGATTGCATCATTGCGCTCCAGCCTGAACGGCACAGCGAGACTACGTCTCAAAAAGAAAAAAAGAAAAAAAGAAAATTAGGAGAAAAAGAACTGTTCTGGGAAGAAAGGAATGGAAGTATCCCAAGATTAGAGGAAGGCCGACTCCCATTTTATGGAGATGTCCAGAAGAGAGGACCGCAGGGGCAGCTGAGGGAGTTGGTGACTGGCACGCCCACACAGAAGGCAAGGGACTGGAGCATTTTGGCGGTCATGAGCCCTGACTGACGCCTGTGGGAGGTCCCTCGGTGCTTGGCTCTGCGCCAACTCCAGGGACCTCTTCATTGTCCCGGCGCCGTCGGACAGTGACCGGGAACTAATAACGAGGGAGATGAAGTGTTGCCACAACGCTGATGGAAAAAGGCTTAGACATGAATGTAAACTGACTTTAAAGAAAGTACTTTCTTACATGCCTATATTTATGGATTAGATAACTATACATTTACACAGCTCAAGGACAGATCAAGGACCAATGCGTAGAAGGTTCTGGAAGGAATAGTTAATGCAAAACGAAATTTCTAAGCATGGTCACTCCCATCAGTAGGAGAGTGCTTTTGGAAGCCAGAGCTCCTGCCACAGGGCAAACACTGACATCCATCTTTCAGGGGTGTTTTAAGGGAAAATTCCATGATGAGTGTCACACACTGGATTAAGCAATATCTTCCATCCCTCCCAAATCTGGGGTTCTGTCATTCTATGAATTATCAGAATCCCTGGCTCACAAGTGGGACTGGACTGAGGCTCTAAGAGCTTGTAAATATTTGCACAGCAGTCCTTTGAAAGCACTCATCGGGACTTCTGTGCCATAACACTCTGCCCTGAGTGACCACCGAAGTGTTTATTTTACTCTGGCTCCTCGGACGGGTGACTGAACTCATTTGCAAACAAGGAAAAGACAGCCGTGTCAACTTTGATTGATCTCAAGGTCAGAGGTGTTGTTTTCCTTCTTGTTGTGTAAGGAATGTGTTTTTTTCTTCTTATGGTAACTGTAAGACTGGACTGAGCACAAGAGAGAGGACATTTGAAGTACATGTTGCAAGTACCGCCGGAGGGATTAGGGACAAATGAAATGGAGGCAGAGATTGGGAAGACAGTGGAAGTATTAAGGTTACTTCCCAGCCCAGCTGAGCATTTTATGACGGATGTGTCAGAGCTCCAAGTGCTGGCCTTGGCTCGACCGCCCTGAGATTGCTCTGCTGTGTGTCAGAGGACATCATCAGTGTTTGCAAAATCCAATTAAAGCAGCATTAGTGCACACGGGCGCACGGAGCCGCCCAGCGCGTTTCATGCCCAGTCCCTCTGGCAGTTCTGGGAGCCCAGCCGCAGTTTTAGAAAAGAGTTATTTGGATGAGACTTTGGAACAGAATTTTTTTCTCCAATTTAAATTATTTTTCATTTTATTGAAAACTTCCAGAGTTTCATTTAGTTCAAATATCAAAGCAGGGAAAAGAAACTTTTCCTTCCTTTTTGTGACATGCTTATAAAAATTATTTTCATCACTCAGGTGAATTATCAGCAAGTATGATGTCATGCTGCTGAGATTAAGCACGAGGACAGGGAGATGCAAGGCGGGAAGGCTCGGCTCCCGCCCTTGCTCCTTAGATGCAGAATGTGCAACTGAACCGCAGCTGTTAGTGTTACGCAATCCAGGGATACTAGGAAGTAGAAGTGGCCCGAACTGTTTTATAACAATAGTAGGAGGCTGGGCGCGGTGGCTCAAGCCTGTAATCCCAGCACTTTGGGAGGCCGAGACGGGCGGATCACGAGGTCAGGAGATCGAGACCATCCTGGCGAACACGGTGAAACCCCGTCTCTACTAAAAATACAAAAAACTAGCCGGGCGAGGTGGCGGCGCCTGTAGTCCCAGCTACTCGGGAGGCTGAGGCAGGAGAATGGCGTGAACCCGGGAGGCGGAGCTTGCAGTGAGCTGAGATCCGGCCACTGCACTCCAGCCTGGGCGACAGAGCGAGACTCCGCCTCAACAACAACAACAAAAAAAACAAACAAACAAACAAACAAAAACAATAGTAGGAAAATACATTTTTCTCCATTTGTAAAGATTTCTGGTTTTGATTATGTATCAGTCCATAATCTGAACGTACATCCACATGGTGAAATTGATTTGCATAATCTGTTTTAGGCCACGGCAGAGTTGCCTTTACTGGAGGAACTCTCCTGCTAATAACCATGACAACTTCTGTATTAGATATTAAAATAACAGTTTGAAGGCCCTAGAGATCACCCAGAAGCTGACAGAAATTGGAAGGACAAAACCCTTGCAATAAGGGAAGCAAACTGAAAAACTTAGTTAGCCACATGAATCTGACTATTTGCTGAGGGCGCTTCCCACTCCATGCAGGGTGTGTGAAGATAGAGTTCAAATGAGAAGTGCCAATGTTCTGAACGCAGTGGTTTGCCTGTGTCCGCCGAGTTCATTTGCTGGAAGCTGAGTTGCTCTTGTAACAGGGCTGGGGCCTTTCCAAGGGGGTTAGCCTGAGGCTCTGCCCCTGTGGATGGAACATGCTTTTGTATCGGGAGTGGATTTGTTGTCTAGGGAGGTGGCTCCTGATAAGTTTGTCCCCATTCCTCTCTTTTTGTTTTTTTTTTTTTTTGAGACGGAGTTTTGCAGTTGTTGCCCAGGCTGGAGTAGTGCAGTGGTGCAATCCCAGCTCACTGTAACCTCTGCCTCCCAGGTTCAAGTGATTCTTCTGCCTCAGCCTCCTGAGTAGCTGGGATTACATGCCTGGGTAATTTTTGTATTTTTAGTAGAGACGGGGTTTTGCCATGTTGGCCAGACTGGTCTTGAACTCCTGACCTCAGGTGATCTGCCTGCCTCAGCCTCCCAAAATGCTGGGATTACAGGCATGAGCCACCGCACCTGGCCTCTCTCTGTCTCTTGCCCCCACTTCCACCAGGGCAAGGCCCTCACCAGATGCTGGCACCATGTCTTGGACTTCCCAGCCTCCAGAACCATGAGCCAAAAAAACTGCTATTCCTTATGTATTACCCAGTTTGTGGAATTGTGGCGGGACAGTCCACAGCTCTCATTCTATTCTCAAAGGGGTGAGAGGTTCCAAAGAGGTTCATGTCCACTCATGTAGAAGCCAGAGGAAGACAGATCACACAGCCACAGCATCAGAGTTAGACCAAGAAAGGGGTGTTTAGAGACTTCCAGGCAATCATGAAACATTCCATTTCTATGTAAGCTGTTTGACTGGTATGAAGTACGCACTTGCTGAGAATCAAACACTGAGAATATCAGGTATTCTATGTTGAGATCTGATCTTGACAAGTAAATTACAAAAGGCAGAGAAAAGTAGCTAGAAAAGAAGGAAGATGCAGCCCCGGTAGCTGCCTTCTTTCCCGTCCAAGGCCACACATGCTGCCCAGCAGGTCTTGGCATTACAGAGAATGCTGGCGGCTCTGTCTGTCATTTGTTTGGAGGGCTCACTGCTGAGCCACATCGAGTTTTCTGGAGACGCGTCAGTTAAGTTAGTGAGACCGTGCTCAGTTCCTCCCCGTGCAGTGGGCTTTACCACTGTGATTCTGTGGGTGGGACAAGGAGGCAACAAGGCTAACGGGAGAAGTCAAGGGGCAAGTGCTGACTCAGTGCCCACGCAGCTGCCGACCATGTGCTGTGGGCTGCCTTTCTTGCAGAGAGAAAGGAGCTCTGGTCTGGTGATGGAGGTGGATGTGCTACGAGAGTCCACCCGCCAGAGCCGCAATGGAAACGGGCCCAGACTGCTGGCGAGTGCAGCAGGGATGACTCACTGGGGCAGGGGGAGTTCGCAGGGTGGCTGGGACCACACAGTCCCTTCCTCACATAGGGCATGGCACACCCCACTCCTATACAACAACCACCATTCGGTTCTCACTTAAAAATCCGAACATGATCCGCCTTTGGTGAACTTTTTTGTTTTTTTTTTTGAGACGGAGTCTCGCTCTGGCGTGCAGTGACATGATCTCGGCTCACTGCAAGCTCCGCCTCCCAGGTTCATGCCATTCTCCTGCCTCAGCCTCCTGAGTAGCTGGGACTACAGGTGCCTGCCACCACGCCCAGCTAATTTTTTGTAGTTTTAGTAGAGACAGGGTTTCACCATGTTAGCTGGGATGGTCTCGATCTCCTGACCTCGTGATCCACCTGCCTAGGCCTCCTAAAGTGCTGGGATTACAGGCGTGAGTCACCGTGCCCGGCCTGGTGAACTTTTAACATACTTTCCCCGTGCTCTACAGCCACATTGGTTCCCGTTAGCTAATTTTTTTTTTTTTTTTTTTTTTTTTTGAGATGGAGTCTAGCTCTGTCCCCCAGGCTGGAGTGCAGCGGTGCAATCTCGGCTCACTGCAAGCTCTGCCTCCCAGGTTCACACCATTGTCCTGCCTCAGCCTCCTGAGTAGCTGAGACTACAGGAGCCCGCCACCGCACCCAGCTAATTTTTTGTATTTTTAGTAGAGATGGTTTTCACCGTGTTAGCCAGGATGGTCTTGATCTCTTGACCTTGTGATCCACCCGCCTCAGCCTCCCAAAGTGCTGGGATTATAGGCGTGAGCCACCATGCCCACCCCCCTTAGCTAAATTTTTAACCACACAGTATTGTCATTTGCATGCTGTAGTTAAGAGCTTCCAGAGGTTACACGCACTAGATCTTAACAGCTGAGCCCTCATGAATAACATGTTATCTTCCACCATCTCGGGGAAGCAGTGATACTGTGGGACGGGAAAAGTGCAGTCTCCCAGGATTTCTGCCGTTTCCATGCTGAGTAACAGAGTATTTCCAGTCCTGTAACTCCGGTCCATTACCTTCAGTTAGGTGGGAATAACCTTAGGAAGTGCCCTTTCCCCATGTGGGCCTTTACAACCTTCAAAACTCCCAAGGATGGACCCAACTTGACAAACATCAACAGCTCCCCGTGTCCCAAAGGTGGACAGTCAGAGAACCTGGGGAGTGAGCCTGCTTCCGCACAGCTCATCAAACATCACACCTTTTGTGCAAGGTTTGGGAGAGCTGGTTTGGAGTGGCAGACATCGATTCAACCTCCAGACAGCACGGGGTAACCAGGAGGGGCAGTGGTCAAGGTCCCATGAGGAACAAGTCAGCTGGTGCTTTGTCTACACGGCTCGCTCCCACGGAGACCCAGGGCAGGTGGGAAGGGGTTTTCCCCTTGGGGAGTTTGCCTCCTTCCCCCATTAACTATTATTTTCTCCAGACAATGCTCAGCTTCTAACACTCACCTTCCCAGGGAGCCTTGCTGTGGGAAATGTGTCCGGGTGTTTCTCAGAGAGGCCTGGACGCTCATGGCCTGTGCGGTCTCAGCTTCCTTCATTGTTCCGGGCCTCGGTTTTCTTATCTATAAATTGGGAATGTGAAAGGCTCTCTTGAAGCATTACTCTCGGGACTAGAAATAACTCACATAAAGCAAGGGGCTGGTGTGCACACTTCATCTATAAAGCATGGCTCTGACCCTGGGCTGCTTGTCTCAGAACACAGACACGAGGCCAGGCCACTGGTCCGAGCTGCTTCGGCCATTAGGCCAGACTGTAATCGGTTCTGCTTACAGAAGTTCAACAAGATGTAGTTTACCTCAACCGTGAAACACCTGCTAATACAGAACTCAAAGGTGGTGTAAAGATTAAACAGGTTCATGCTCATCAAAAGCTCCACAACATTCAACAAATGTTGGCTGTCACTGTTGTGCAGACGCTCAAGCCTCCCACCCTGTCATTCAAGGGTCTGGGGACAGGCATGAGGTGACAGCGTGATTGGGAAACTAGTGGTAGGGGTGGAAGCCAGGGCAGGCTCAGAAGGCTCAAGACCTGGCACTGTTCTGTGGCTGGGATGGGTTCTGGCCTCTGCAGGCCCTGCCTGGCTCCTTCTGTGTCCACTGGTCACCGTCACAACGGATCAAACCAGCACACAGGAATGCCTGTGCTTCAGAGGAAGTCACTTACGTAAAATATTTGACGTTTAAAAGGGAAATACATGCAAGTTACTTTTATGATTTTATAGGTTCTCAGCAGTCAGAAAAAGTAGCCAATCTAATTAATCAGAAATAGTTTACAATACAGTTCTTAGATGATGTGCTTGTTTGAATTAATTCTAACACATCCACCCGTGGTGTCCCGAGCACGCGTGCTCTGACGCAGCAATAGCTTCCTGTTGTTTTATTTACTGATGTCCCTACGTGTGTAGCGCAGGGTCGGCCAAACAGTTGGAGCTCAGTGTCTGTTGAATTCAGTTTCAATGCACTAAACGCCCTGAATTTACTCCTGGAATTTCTTCTTCTTCTCCCAGTCACCGGGGCACAAGCCCCGCCTAGATTTTCATACACAAAATGTTAGGTTTGAAGAAATGGAAGAAATGCTGTTTTCTTATGTGCAGTCAAGGAGCGACTTTCGAGGGAGCTCCACTGAGTGGCAAATTGTCTGAGTGCACACAGATCTCTTGGGGTGGACGTGACAGAACCCAGGCAGTGTGAAATGGGAAACACAACAGGAAGGCAAGCAATGCAGCCCGGCCTAGTAGAAGGCAGGCCCGTCGTGTAATGTGCGGCCCGGCCTAGTAGAAGGTAGGCCTGTCGTGTACCGTGCGGCCCGGCCTAGTAGAAGGCAGGCCTGTCGTGTAATGTTTGGAACTCACTTTCTTGTCTGAAAATGAGACACTTGAGGAACAGATCTTTGATGTGTGAGTGCAGGCTACTGCCCACGCACTTAGCAGAGAGGAATCAGTCACATGGGTTTGAATCAGTGAGTCGATGGTAAGGTATTTAAATAATGCTGAATTTACTTTATTCATTCATTTATTTATTTTTAGAGACAGGGTCTGGCTCTGTTGCTCAGGCTAGAATGCAGTGGTGTGATCACAGCTCACTGTAGCCTCTACTTCCTAGGCTCAAGTGATCCTCCCACCTCAGCCTCCTGAGTAGCTGGGACTACAGGAACTTATCACCATGCACAACTAATTATTTTATTTTTTGTAGAGATGGGATCTCACTGTTGCCCTCTTGAACTCCTGGGCTCAAGAGATCCTCCCAGCTGGGCGCTGTGGTGTGCGCTTGTAGTCCCAGCTCTTTGGGAGGCTGAGGCACGAGAATCACTTGAACCTGGGAGGTCGAGGCTGCAGTGAACCAAGATCATGCCACTGCACTCCAGCCTGGGTCTGGGCTACAAAGCAAGATTCTGTCTCAAAAAAAAAAAAAAAAAAAAAGGGAGAGATCCTCCCGCTTCAGCCTCCCGAGGTGTTGGGATTATAGGCATGAGCCAACATGCTGGCCTAGAGTTCTTTTTCTTGTCATTATTCCCTAAACAATACAGTACAACAACTATTTACATATCGTTTACATTGTATTAGGTATTATGAATCACCTAGAGATGACAAAGTACACAGGAGGATTGCATAGGTTACATGCAAATACTATGCCATTTTATACCAGGGACTTGAGCATCCACCGATTTGGGTGTCCACAGGGATTCCTGGAACCAATGCCCCATCCATACCAATGGATGACTACATACAAAGACTCTGGTGAAAGGCAAGGGTGGGCTGAGGTCACTGGGTGTGGGGGTGGGTGAGGCAGCTCTACCCACACTGCCTTTAAAAGTGAGACCCCTGCCTAGGGTGTGCTGGATGAACTACCCTATTCCATAGGCTATTTCTATAGAGTTACAAACAGAATAATGGGGCTGAAGAATGAGACCACACATTCAGTAGCTGCCTCTAGGCTGGAAACAGTATTTCCACTATTCACTTTTCTTCATCAGTCTGGCCCCAGGTTTGACTATTTAGTCTTTTCATTATCAACTTTTGTTTTATACAGCATGAATTTCTGCTCATTCCTTCATTTTATTTGTTCTTTTACTTTATTTTGCTGTTCTTCTTAAATTTAAGATGGATGTTTACCTTGTTAACTTTCAGGTAGAATTTTGTACTGTCAATTTTTGCATTCTGTATTTCAAGGTTATGTTATTGGTTCACATTACTCTAAAGTTATCTTTAGGAATTAAACATTTATTATAATTATTAACACATTTGGGTTTATAGCTACCATATTATTTGTGATTTTCCTTTTTTTCTCTGTTTCTTTTCACTTTTTTCTTGCCTTCATTTCAATTAGCTTTTGTTAACCATTTTAGGTTTTTTTCTACTAATTTGGAAGTTTTACATTCTGCTTGTGTAGTTATAATCATTAACCTAGGAATTATAACAGGAATACTTAATTTACCAAGTCTGAAGTTCATCAGTACTTTACCCTAGTTCTGAAAGTAGGACCTAGAACTCAACTCTATCCCTTTCTTGATTTATAGGCTTTATTAATTATGTGTTAAAATGCAATAAGATATTACTATTGGCCGGGCGTGATGGCTCACGCCTGTAATCCCAGCATTTTGGGAGGCCGAGGCGGGCAGATCATGAGGTCAGGAGGTTGAGACCATCCTGGCTAACATGGTGAAACCCCATCTCTACTAAAACATAAAAAGTTAGCTGGGTGTGGTGGCGGGCCCCTGTAGTCCCAACTACTCGGGAGGCTGAGGCAGGAGAATGGCATAAACCTGGAAGGTGGAGCTTGCAGTGAGCTGAGATCATGCCACTGTACTCCAGCCTGGGCGACAGAGCGAGACTCCTTCTCAAAAAAAAAAAAAAAAAAGATATTACTATGGTTTTATGTGCACTTTATTTGTTCCTCATTCTGATCACTTTGCTTCTACTGCAAGTATATTATTACTATTATTATTTTATTTTTTATTTTTTTTGAGTTGGAGTCTTGCTCTGTCGCCCAGGCTGGAGTGCAGTGGCGCAATCTCGGCTAACTGCAAGCTCTGCCTCCCGGGTTCCCGCCATTCTTCTGCCTCAGCCTCCCTAGTAGCTGGGACTACAGGCGCCCACCACCACACCTGGCTAATTTTTTGTATTTTTTTTTAGTAGAGACGGGATTTCACCATGTTGGCCAGGATGGTCTCAATCTCCTGACCTCATGATCCACCCACCTTGGCCTCCCAAAGTACTGGGATTATAGGCGTGAGCCACCACGCCTGGTCTTAAGTATATTATTTAAACTTTCTTTTAGAAAGGGTTGGCTTATGGTAAGATTGCTCAGTGTTCCTTTGTCTGTAAATGTTTTCCACCTAGGCCTTAAAGGATATTTTCTCTGGGCATCGAATTCTAGTTTGGCAGCATTGTTTGTTTTTTTTCCTCCCTCATCATATTGAAGACATTCCACTGTCTCTTGTCTCTCAATGTTACTGTTGAGCAGTCAGCTGTCACACTCACTGTTGCTCTTTCGATGGCAATCTTTTTCTTTCAGTTGCTTTTAACAAATTGTTCCTGTCTTTGGTATTCTGCAATCTGACTATGATTTCTTATTTATCTTTCTGGTTCTTCATCTTACCTGGAAACATGTTAGCCATTATATCTTCAACCATTGCCTCCTTCCCTTGCTCCTTCTCCTGCCCTTCTGGAGTACTTATAGGACAAACATTTGCTCTCAATCCTACTGGTCTTCTCAATCTATTTCGATCTGCTTAACTTCAGTGTTGTGTGTTTTCCATTTGCCCCTCCAGACTGTGTCTTCCTCTGCCCTGCTCTGTGCCCCTGGAAGTTGACTTCTACAGACTGGATGTCCAGACCCTCTTGCATTCTGGCTGTTGGGTTAGTCAAAGGGAGGCCCCAGCAGAAATAAGGAGAGACTGCTTTGGTTATTAAATTCTCTCACTCCCTTTCTGCAGGGCTGAGGCTTGGTGTCACTGTGTTCCTCTATGGCTGTGACTCCCACCTGGGGCCCTTCTACATGGCTTAGCATTTGCTAGGTTCTATCATTTCTTTGCCCCTCAGTCCTATGAATTGTGATGGCTTCCCACAGTTGCCAGTTAACTGGGTCCCTCATCATCCTTTGTTGGTTCTTTCAACCCAGCTCACACTTCCGTTAATAGTGTCTTCGGCCAGGTGCAGTGGCTGATGCCTGTAATCCCAGCACTTTGGGAGGATGAGGTGGGTGGATCACGAGGTCAGGAGATTTGAGACCATCCTGGTTAACACGGTGAAAACCCGTCTCCACTGAAAATACAAAAAATTAGCCGGGCATGGTGGCGGGCACCTGTAGTCCCAGCTACTTGGGAGGCTGGGGCAGGAGAATGGCGTGAACCCAGGAGGTAGAGCTTGCAGTGAGCCGAGATTGCACCACTGCACTCCAGCCTGGGTGACAAAGTGAGGCTCCATCTCAAACAAAACAAAACAAAACAAAACAAAACAAAACAAAACAAAACAAAAATAGAGTCTTCTAAAAAATTGATTCATGGCTGGGCGTGGTGCTCATGCCTGTAATTCCAGCACTTTGGGAGGCCAAAGCAGGCAGAACACGAGGTCAGGAGTTCAAGACCAGCCTGGCCAACACAGTGGAACCCTGTCTCTACTAAAAATAAAATTTTAAAAAATTAGCCAGGCATGGTGGCGGGCGTCTGTAATCCCAGCTACTCAGGAGGCTGAGGCAGGAGAATGGCATGAACCTGGGAGGCAGAGGTTGTAGTAAGCCAAGAATGCGCCACTGCACCCCAGCCCAGGTGACAGTGTGAGACTCCATCTCAAAAAAAAAAATTAATTTAAAAATTATATTCATTTAAATTCTTCGAGTGTGCCATCTATTTCCTGTCTGAAACAGGAACTAATACAAATTTATATTTCACACTACTTTTTTGTGATCTGGATACTTTCTTTTCATCTATCTTTCAGTTCTCTACTTTTCTTCAGCTATCTCTATTCTGCTGTTAAAACCGTCTATTAAGTTTTCATTTTCAGTAATTAGGTTTTTTTTTTTTTAATCAGGAAATTTCAGTTAGATTTTTTCCAAGTCTTCTTGGTTGAGTTTTATAGCCTGAGTTTCTTTCTTTTCCTTTCTGCATAGATTTAAAGTTTGTGTATTACTTCTTTAAACATAAGAAACAATATTATTTTGTATCTTGTGTCCTATAATTCCAATATCTGAAGTCTTTGTGATTTAATTTATCTTATTTGTTGTTTCTGCTGGTTCTTATTCTTAATGCCTTGTTTTCTTTTGGATTTAATGATTTTTTTTTATTATGAGTTGTTCATTTTCCATGGAAAATTATTTGTAGGTATTCTTTGGGGTCTGGCATGAAAATAAGTTTCTTCAGGAAAAATTGTGTTGCTTTGCCAAGTTCACTCTAAGACCAGCATGAGGCCTAGGGTTTGGCTATAACTTCTCAGGGGCCTCCTTTACCCATTTTCTTAGTGCTCAGTGTGTACCCTTTGGGACCCAGCTTTATAGAGTGAATACTCTATTCACCTTCGGTAGCCCTAGGTTTTATTTCCAGCGCCTCATCCCCACAAGGCTATAGACACCAAAACTGGAGTTCAGTCAGTTCAGCAAATGCTCTGAGAGTGAAAACCAATGCAGAGCTCCATCTGAGTACCTGCTTTCACTGACACTTTTTTTTTCAAAGTGTATTAGGCCATTCTTGCATTGCTATAAAGAAATACCTAAGACTAGGTAATTTATCAAGAAAAGAGGTTGCATTGGCTCATGGTTCTTCAGGCTGTACAAGAAGCACGGTGCTGACATCTGCTCAGCTTCTAGGGAGGCCTCAGGAAGCTTCCAATCATGGTGGATGGCAAAAGGGGAGTAGGCACGTCACATGGTGAAAGCTTCAGCAAGAGGTAGGGGAGGTGCCATGTACTTTTAAATGGCCAGATCTCATGAGAATTCACTTGCCATTGCAAAGACAGCACCAAGCCATGAGGGATCTGCCCCCATGACCCAAACACCTCTCACCAGGCCCCACTTTCAGCACTAGGGATTATAGTTCAACACAAGATTTGGTCAGGGACAAATATCCAAACTCTATCATTGTACCCCTAGCCCCTCCCAAATTTCATGTCCCTCTCACATTAAAAAATATAATCATGCCTTCCCAAGAGTCCCCTAAAATCTTAACTTGTTCCAGCGTTAACTCACAAGTCCAAAGTCTCATCTGAGACAGTAAAGTACATTCTACCAATAAGCCTGTTAAAAAAAAAAAAAAAAGTTATTTACTTCTAAGACACAGTGGAGATACAGGCAGCATTGGGTAAACATTCCCATTCCAAAAGGGATAAGTCAGCCAAAAGAAACGCACTACAGGCCCCAGGCAAACAAAACCTAGCAGGGTAGTCATTAAATCTTAAGGCTCCAAAATAACCTCCTTTGACTCCATGTCTCACATCCAGGGCACACTGCTGCAAGGGTGGTCTCCCAAGGCCTTGGGCAGCTCTGCCTCTGTGGCTTTGCAGGGTTCAGCCCCCTGGGCTGCTCTCACCAGCTAGAGTTGAGTGCCTGTGGCTTTTCCAGGTGTAGGGTGCAAGATGCTGGTGGATCTACCATTCCAGTTTCTGGAGGATGATGGCCCCCTTCTCACAGCTCCACTAGGCAGTGCCCCATTGGGGACTCTGTGTGGGGGCTCCAACCTCACATTTCCCCTTGGCACTGCCATGGCAGAGGTTCTCTGTGAGGGCTCTGCCCCTGCAGCAGGCTTCTCTGTGCACTCAGACTTTCTCATACATCCTCTGAAATCTAAGTGGAGGCCACCCAGAGTTCTTCATCCTTGCATTCTGTGCACCTGCATGCTTAACACTATGCAGGAGCTGCCAAGGGTTATGTTCTCCAAAGCCCAAGCTGTACCTGGGCCCCTTTGAATCATGGCTGGAACTAAGCAGCTGAAATGTGGGAAGCAGTGTCCCAAGGCTGTGCAGGGCAATGGATACCCTGGGCCTGACCCGTGAAACCATTCTGTCCTCCTAGGCCTCTGGGCCTGTGATGGGAGAGGCTCCTGGGAAGGTCTCTGAAATGCCTTCCAGCCTTTTTCCCCATTCTCTTGGCTCGCTTTTACCTATGCAAATATCCCTAGCAAGTGATCATTCTGCAGCCTGCTTAAATTCCTTTAAAAAGCTTTTTCTTTCTGCGCCACATGACCAGGCTGCAGATTTTCCAAACTTTTATACTCTGCTTCCTGTTTAAATGTAAGTTCCAACGTTAGGTCATTTATTTGCTCCTCCATCTGAGGTAAGCTGTTGGAATTAGCCAGGCTATCTCTTGAACACTTTGTTGCTTAGTAATTTCTTCCGCCAGATGCCCCCAATCATCACTTTTTAGTTCAAACTTCCACAGATCCCTAGGGCACGACCAGAACGCAGCCAAGCTCTTTGCTAAGGCATAACAAGGGTGACTTTTGACCCAGTTCCCAATAATTTCCTCATTTCTATCTGAGACCTCAGCAGCCTGGACTTCACTGTCCATATCACTCTCAGTATTTTGGTCACAACTGTTGAACCAGTCTCTAAGATGTTCTAAGCTTTCCCTCATCATCCTATCTTCTTCTGAGCCCTCCAAAGTCTTCCAACCTCTGCCTAGTACCTAGTCCCAAAGTTAATTTTACATTTTCAGGTATCTTTATAGCAATGCTCCACTCGTTGGTACCAATTTTCTGTGATCCAAACACCTCGCACGAGGTCCCACCTCCAGCACTGGGGATTATAATTCAATATGAGATTTGATGAGATTCAATATGAGAAAAATATCCAAACTATATCACTAAGTAATATTTAGATAACTTTAAAGGGTGTTTAAAACATAGTTTAGGTACTTGGTAATGTTTTTTTGTTTTGTTTTGTTTTTTGAGATGGAGTCTCACTCTGTTGCCCAGGCTGGAGTGCAGTAGCATGATCTTCACTCACCACAACCTCTGCCACCCAGGTTCAAGCAATTCTCCTGCTCAGCTTCCAGAGTAGCTGGCATTACAAATGTCTGCCACCGCACCCAGCTAATTTTTGCAGTTTTAGTAGAGACAGGGCTTCACCATCTTGGCCAGGCTGGTCTTGAACTCCTGACCTCATGATCCACCTGCCTCAGCCTCCCAAAGTGCTGGGATTACAGGCATGAGCCACCGTGCCCAGCCGTGTACTGTTTTCAATATGAGACTGTCCTTTATCCCTAGCCGACCATGTAAAATGGCACTTGTTTTAAAATTTATTATGTATGGAACAGATAATGTCTGAAACTGCCTGAATCTAGCAGTAGGCAGCAGGGTAAGCCTGCTTTTAGCATATATGTGCTGGTCAAAGCTATTCTTGATCTGCCACTTTTTCAACCTATAGCTTTTCTTTTTTTCTTTTTTCTTTTTTTTTGAGATGGAATCTCACTATGTTGCCCAGGCTGGAGTGCAGTGGCACAATCTTGGCTCACTACAACCTCCTGCCTCAAGCAACTTTCCTGCTTCAGCCTCTTGAGTAGCTGGAACGACAGATGTGTGCAACCATGCCCAGCTAGTTTTTGTATTTTTGGTAGAGATGGAGTTTTGCCATGTTGGCCAGGCTGGTCTCAAACTCCTGACCTCCAGTGAGCTGCCCACCTCGGCCTCCCAAAGTGCTTGGATTAGAGGCATGAGACACTGCGCCCAGCCTCAACCTATATAACTTTTTATATTTAAAAAAATAACTTGGACTAGACCACATTTTCTCATGGCAGAGTCAGTCAGTCAACTAAAAAGGGAAAAAAGAGCAAATTGTGATGAGGTGACAAAATGGAAAACACGATCTAGATAAAGCCACATATCGCAGGTGATAACACATTGCCTCAAAATATGAAATCATGAAGTTTTTACATATCTACTTCTAAAATTTACTATTTAAAGTTATTAAAATTCTGTATGATTCAATTTTCTCCATCAATCCCATGGTCTTCCTCGTACTTTCCCATTCTGAATGTGTTTTAACTTCTGTTTACTGAGTATTGGCATGGTGGCCTGCCACAGAAATTTTGAAAATGAGAATAACTTAAAATAAAAAAGTGGTCTGAATTAATCCCATTGGAAAGTGAGCTATGCAGATGATGATCAGCTGAAACAGACTGTAAGGAGAAAGGAAACAGGGTAGGAGTTACTTGCTGGGCAGGATCATTCACGAGAGTTCTTTCATGTTTTCTTAAGAGTTTGGAATTCCAGGCCGGGCGCGGTGGCTCAAGCCTGTCATCCCAGCACTTTGGGAGGCCGAGACGGGCGGATCACGAGGTCAGGAGATTGAGACCATCCTGGCTAACACGGTGAAACCCCGTCTCTACTAAAAAAATACAAAAAAAAATTAGCCGGTCGAGGTGGCGGGCGCCTGTAGTCCCAGCTATTCGGGAGGCTGAGGCCGGAGAATGGCGTGAACCCGAGAGGAGGAGCTTGCAGTGAGCTGAGATCCGGCCACTGCACTCCAGCCTGGGGGACAGAGCGAGACTCCGTCTCAAAAAAAAAAAAAAAAAAAAAAAAGAGTTTGGAATTCCGACTTTGTCGGTCCCCAGGTATACTGATGCTTTTATGGAGGTTTTAAATGAATGAACACTTATGAAGACCTGCATTAGTCAATACTGGCCTGGGACAGAAGAGGGTTTATTACCTGTCTCTTCATATAATGGTCATAGGTTTGGATTTTCTAAACAGAAGTATTTTGGCATTATGCGTTGTACCATATTTGGATTATCAATTGAACATGGATTTATTTTTCATTTATTTATTATTTTTGAGACAGAGTCTCACCCTGTCACCCAGGCTGGAATTCAGTGGTGTGATCTTGGCCCACTGCAACTTCTGCCTCCCAGGTTCAAGTGATTCTCCTGAGCCAGACTCCCAAGTAGCTGGGATTACAGGCCCACACCACCATGCCCAGCTAATTTTTTGTATTTTTAGTAGAGACAGGGTTTCACTATGTTGGTCAGGCTGGTCTCGAACTCTTGACCTCATGATCCACCTGCCTCGGCCTCCCAAAGTGCTGGGATTCCAGGCATGAGCCACTGTGCCCAGCTCAATCAAACACAGATTTAAAGAGCATCTGCTTTAGATGCCAATGCCGTAGGCATCAGTACTGTTTACAAATAACTCTGTTATTCTCAACTCACTGTCCAGAAATAGGCACATGGGAGCTGAGACTGAAACATTTGATTGTCAAACTCATTCCCCTTTCCTCGGCATAGCTATTGTCAACCTTTATTCTAGGAGTCTGATCTCTCAATGACCATCCTGAACAGGGGCCCCTGCTGACCTGTGGTGGGTATCTTAACCAGCTTGGGCTGCCATAACAAAATACCACTGACTGAGTGGCTTAAATAACATGCAATTTTCTTTTCACAGTTTTGGAGACTGGAAGGTCAAGATCAGGGCATCAGCAGAGTTGGGTTCTGGTTGCAGCCTCTGCCTGGCTTGCTGAAAGCTGCCTTCCCTCTGTGCTCACATCGTCTCTCCTTGGTGCATGCACAGGGTCGGGGAAGCCTGGGAGCAGCCCTCTGGTATCTTTTCTCAGAAGTGCTCATAAGTGTGCCAACTCCACCAGGAGAGCTCCAGCCTCGTGACCTTTTCTGAACCGAATTATCTCCCCAAGGTTCCATCTCCAAATACCATAACAATGGGGGTCAGGGCTTTCACATAGGAATTTGGGGAGACTCAATTTGGTCCACAGCAGTGGGCATGAAGCATCAGAGAGAAACAACCAACGCTGAGATTTGGAGACTATTTGTTATCATAGGATAATTTAGACTGTCCAGACAGATACATTCTGATAGCGAATATTACTTTTATACCTCTATGCTTTTGTGAGGAAATAATATGTTTTTAATTAAAAATAATAGCGGGAAAGGCACTTAGCTTACTATTAGTCTAGAAGTTGGTGGCAGGGCTGGAATTGAAAATTTAAGCCTCCTCCCTCTGGAAAACGGAAATTGCTAAAACATTATGGTTTCCTTGTGCAGACCTTCAAAATCAATTATTAAACTTGTGACAATAACGTCACATCATCAAAGTGAATTTTTTTCGCTGTTTTTAACCTGAGGGTCAGACATCACAACCACCTGCTTAACCAGCTTCCATAAACACCAAGGATTCAGATGTCTGTTGCAATATGAAACTTATCTTTGCTTATCTCGAGTATCTTTTTGGGTACAGCACAGAATGCTAATCTTAAGAAATTCTGCCTGCAGATATTTAGAATCATTTGGAAATTGATCATACAGGCATAAGTACATGCATTCCAAATACGTGTATGTTTATTATCATCACAAATCTTCTCTAGGAAAAGAGATCGGAAGATTTCCATTAAACCTAAAATTGTTCCTTTATGGAACAGCAGAATGCAAAGAATGTTTTTAACAGTGTGTCAATTGAATGACTCTTACTCAACCCGTGGAAACAGCCCTTATCAGCAGCTCTGACGTGAGCAAGGGCAGAAGTTCATTAGCACAGGTGCCTGTCATGATCCACACACAGGAACGGAATTCTCACAGAAGAAACAACCTGTCTGCGTATGCAAACAGTGCTTTAGTGAAACACAGGTGCTGGGGGATTATTGACAGCATATGACTCCAAGTGCAATCCATCATGTACCTCCATTTAAATACCAAACAATTCATGACCAGCCTGGACAACACGGCGAAACCTCGCCTCTACTAAAAAATACAAAAAGTAGCCAGGTGTGGTGGCGTGCACCTGTAGTCCCAGCTACTCGGGAGGCTGAGGAACTTAAATCTGAGAATTGCTTAAACTTGGGAGGTGGAGGTTGCAGTGAGCCAAGATCACACCATTGCACTCCAGCCTGGGCGACAGAGTGAGATCCTATCTCATAAATAAATAAACATACAAACAAATACCAAACAAGGTAATAACCCTAAAGAGGTCAAGAACAAAGCCACTCTTGGCTGGCAGTGCAAAAGGAGAGTGGCTTTGGAATTCTATGCTCCCTGGACTCACCTCCAGTTGTGTTTCTCCAGCTGTGTGACGGTGAGCAAGCATTCAACCACATCAAAGCCAGCACTCTTATCTGTGAAACAGAGACAATCACACCCACCTCACTATGCTGTCCCGAGAAGGAAAGCAAGTGACCTGGCATGTGGTGGAGGCTCCCTGCTTTGCAGTTGTTAAGGTTCAACGAGAATTTAATGAACAGAACAAAAGTTTAGCAAACGTTATCGTAACTAAGTCGTTAATAAGAACATAGATAATACATAATAATGCATAACAAATAATAGAGAATCTCTTTGCTCACTTATTAATGCCTGTAGAATAGGGTTAGTGAAAAGCAAAAATAATTCACATAAAGTATTTTTAACATGCCTGGTGGATAGTAACTGAGCAAAGAGTGAAGAAACAGAGGCTTGGTGAAGCTGATAAATTTTCCCAGGATCACAGGGGGTGGAGCTGTATCTCAGAAACGAAGCTCACACTCTTAACTCATGGTGTAATTCTGCAGAGAATGTCAGGCTGCACCTTTGGCCCAGAGGGTGGCTCTCATGCCACTGCTGCCTTCCACAAAGGAGGGTGTTTCCTTAGACTTCCCTGTTGACGGTTTTCCTCTTTATGGCACAGTGTGGAGTTCTGACCCATTTCAGGGTCGTGCACAGGGTTCTGACGGTACTGTAATTCAGTAGGACTACTTGAGTATCACAGAAGCCAGATTCCAACTGCTACAGCCCCAACTACATCAGGAACTTCCTCAAGCCAATATTCAATCAACAGAGTTCCATGGCCACTGTGAATGCTCTCGGCAGTGCTGCCTGAGAGGAGGGATGGCAGAAGAGTAAGACACAGTTCCTGTCCACGAAGAGCTGGCTACTTCCTTTGCAAACAAGATGTACACGGGGAAGCATCCAGGTACAAAGCAGCATGTGACTCGTTCTGAATGAGTTCCTGTGGGGATCCAGGGAAGTGGCTGACGGGCCCGATGGAGCACTCTTAGGACCCTCTAAGACCGGATGGCTACTGATGGCTAATCCCCATGCAAAGGCTCCTTTCAGGCAGGAAGTTCAATTCTGCAAAATGCACCTTTCATTCATCAGAATTACAGCAACAAGAAGGTAAAACAGAAAATACCAAGTCCACAAAACAAAGAGATTTGAAAAACAAAGCTTTTCACTGAGAAGTGCCTGGCAGTCAGAAGGTTTGCAGAGTACCCTTGAGAGCATCCTTTACTACGGCTGAGAAGTACCTTTCTTTGTTACAAGGTACACACACTTGGAGGCATCCTGGTAGCTGGAACCTCCATTAACACAGTCAAGAATTGGCAATGTGCCTCATACTGCAGGCAGCGTTTCTGACTCTCCTCAGAAACCCTTTAGCGTTTGGTTTCTCCAGAGAAGCCCAGAAGTCTATCAATAGAGAAGCTTGCTCCTGGTGGTGTAGAACACACACTTGCCCCCAAGAAGCTATACTCAGCCAGAAAATCACAAGAATAGGCAAAGATGTTGATTCTTATCAACACGCACATGGTGTAGGATGCTTGGTACCTTACCATGGTCATAGCTCTGGGCCCATGATGAGCCATTATGGTTGTGCATTCACAGACATGCCTTTGTAGCTGAACAAGTTATAAGCAGGTGGTTCACACCTATCATCTCAGCACTTTGGGAGGCCAAGGCCGGTGGATCACTTGAGGTCAGGTTTTGAGACCAGCCTGGCTAATATGGTGAAATCCTGTCTCTACTAAAAATACAAAGTGTTAGCTGGGAATGGTGGCAGGTGCCTGCAATCCCAGCTACTTGGGAGGCTGAGGCAGACGAATTGCTTGAACCCCGGAGGGGGAGGTTGCAGTGAGCTGAGATCGTGGCACTGCACTCCAGCCTGGGTGACAGAGTGAGACTCTGTTTCAAAAAAAAAAAAAAAAGAATTAAAGAAAGGATGTTTGCCCATCTGAAGCAAAGTACTGACTGGACTTATCTAAATACCGGATTAAAAGAAAAAGAAAGAGGAACTGGCTATATCAGAGTGAGAGAAAGTGGGAGAGGCTGAGGAAACATATAAGAACCTAAAAGAAAGGGCAATAAGTATAAGCATAGCTTTGCTAATCTCGGAAATGGTGGCCAGAACTGTCCTGCGGCTTAGCAAATGATCATAGCCAGCGAATCCTAATTACCCTAGAAGCTTCCTTTAGAAGTGCCAGAGATGTAGGAGGTATGCTTATCCGCCTTGTGACACAAAAATGGAAGCATAGTTAATAGATGAGAAAAGCATGACTCAGAATGATTTTCAATATTGGAATGTTGGGAATTTATGAGAGGTATTTTCGTGTAAGAATAATAGGACTTATTTAAAAGGATTGGAGAGTGGGGGGCATCCCAGATGCGTGAGAAGCAGTATAGCTAATCGTTAGAAGTAGGTTTGCTGGAGCCAGGCTGCCTGGGTTCAAAGTCCACCTCTGCTGCCCCTTAGCTGCACAACCCCGGGCTGCTTTCGAGCCTTGCTGTGCCTTGGGTTTCCCCACGCACTTCATGAGGCAGTTGCAGGAATTAAACGAGTTAACATGTAGTCAACAGCTCTGAACACTGCTTGACTGAGTCAGCCCTACCTAACGTTTAATTTACGGGATGTGGCCCTGGGTTCCTTAAGGGAGCGGCCACACTATTCACAAACATTAAAGCAGTAAAGGCTCCATCCTCATCACCTTTCTCCTCTGTTGGACCCCACAGGACTGTCTCTCGCAACTGCTTCCTCCGCTCTCCTAAGGCACTCTGCGGAACCAGCGGCACCTCTTTCGCCTGAGATCAGGATTTCCCTTCTCCGCCCGTTTTGGGATTTCACAAGCACGAGAAAGGAGGGCTGC
This sequence comes from Theropithecus gelada, assembly GCF_003255815.1. Classification (NCBI taxonomy): domain Eukaryota; kingdom Metazoa; phylum Chordata; class Mammalia; order Primates; family Cercopithecidae; genus Theropithecus; species Theropithecus gelada. The sequence goes on from NC_037677.1 coordinate 876,212, forward strand.
AGGGGAGCCGCGAGGGCCTCCTCACCACCGCCCGGGATCAGGGTGGGGGGCGTCACCCGCTCTACACCCAGAGCCCGGGCACGCCCCGCACGCGCGGCTCCCTCCTCCTCGGCGGGGCTCGCCGCGACCCGGGACGCCCAGACTCCCGGATACCCTCGACCCTCCGGACTCCTAAGCCCCGCATCCCCCAAATCCCAAGATCCCCCTCGAACCCTGGTCCAGGGCGGGTGGCTGGGGGCCTGAACCCGCTCCAGAAACCCGCAGGGCAGTCTGTCGGAAGCCTTTGCTTTACCCAGCAGGAATTTAGCCTCCGCGCGCCCCCTAAAACCCAGGCGTCCTCTCCCCCGCGCCCTCGCTCCCGGGGCCCTCACACACTCTCCGCGGCGGACCTCCAGGCCGGGCGGGTGCGCTGTGCGACGCCGAAAGCGCCATAGAGCACGCAAGACACGTTTGGCTCCCGGAAGTGACGTACAGCAAGCGCCCGACGGCGGAAGTCCCGCCTGCTCCCGACGGCGGAAGTTCCGGGAGTGCCCAGTACCCGCGTGCATACGGCAGCCGGCATGGCGCACTACAACTTCAAGAAAATTACGGTGGTGCCGTCCGCCAAGGTAGGTGCCTCCGGGAGGGCCACTGCTACTTTCGCCTTCTCATTAGCGGGGTCTCAGGGGAGGGTCCGGGCCTGTAGCCGTGGGAGAGCGGTCGCCTTCCGCTCGCCCACCACCCGCTCCCGGGCCCGACCTGCCGGACGCGTACTCGAGATCATTTCCCCTCCCCCAGCAGAATCCGGGGTCCACCGGAGATCGGATCCCCCAGAGACCCGGGCCCACCTGAGACCGGGGTCCACCCAGAGACTGAGGGCCCCCAGAGATCGGGGTCCACCCAGAGTAGGGTTCCCTGGAGGGGCTCCGGGTGACGAGGTGGGCGAGTGGAGGGGACCCCAACATGTGAGGGAGGAAGCACTCCGTGGTCCGTGATGAGCCTTCAGATTCTGGGTTTGGCGTAGCCCCCTCCCCTCTCAGGAATCCTCGGTTCGTTGCTATCGTGATTTAACATTTCTTAATTTTTAAGTCATTCTCTTTCACTGTTAGATTTGGGAACCCCTGTTCTTTTTTAGACCATAGTAGGCCCAGACTAAATTTTTACAGCGTTGGTTAGTGTGGCAAGAATGAGTCAACAAGTGTTAAGTGTTAGGATTTTTTTTTTTTCCCCGAGACAGAGTTTTCCGCTTTTGTTTCCCAGGCTGGAGCGCGATCAAGGCTCACTGCAGCCTCCACCTCCCGGGTTCAAGCGATTCTCCTGCCTCAGCCTCCGGAGTAACAGGGATTACAGGCGTGCGCCACCACGCACGGCTAATTTTTGTGTTATTAGTAGAGACGGGGTTTCACCACGTTGGCCAAGCTGGCCTCGAACTCCTGATCCCAGGTCTCCCAGGGAGATCCTCCCAAAGTGCTGGGATTACTGGCGTGAGCCACCACACCCGGCCCTGGTGTTACGACTTTTAAGAAGTCATGTTTTTATGGAGTGAACATTCGATTTGGGTCGCAATTACAGAGACATTGACGGGCAACTCGAGCCTCTCAGGGACTGCTGCACGAGAGGGAGTTACTGAAGTCCCTGCAGAGTGACTGTTTTCCTCTCATCAGTGTCTCCTTTTCTTCACGTCTCAACAACGGAATGAGCTTGCCTTGGAAAGCTTTGTGGGAGTCTCGTATTTTACCTTCATAGCAATAATTGTTTCCCCACTTCTCTCCATTTCTCATTTCTTCCTGACAATTGTTCTGACACATCTCTTGATAGATTGTAGTATTTTCTTTCTTTCTTTCTTTTTGAGATGCAGTCTCGCTCTGTTGCCCAGGTTGGAGTGCAGTGGTGGATCTCATCTCACTGCAGCCTCCGCCTCCCAGATTCAAGTGATTCTCCTGCCTCAGCCTCCTGAGTAGCTGGGATTACAGGTGCCCGCCACCAGGCCTGGCTAATTTTTGTATTTTCAGTAGGATGGAGTTTCACCATGTTGGCCAGGCTGGTCTTGAACTCCTGATCTCAAGTGATCCACTTGCCTCAGCCTCCCAAAGTGTTGGGATTACAGGCATGAGCTACCGCGCCCGGCCAGATTGTAGTATTTTCGAGTGCAGGAATCATGTCTTATTTGTATTTTTGGTCAGCCATCTCTCAAGTTTGTTGAAGGAATTTGCTCTTTGGATTACATGAACTTTGTTCATGTTATTGACTTATGTGGAGAACTTTAGGATATGTTAGTACACCATCCATCTTCTGTGGAATGAGATTTGTATTTTTAGAGAACAGGTGAGTTTACTTACCTAAAAAATGGGTGATGGTAATTGTTTGGTGATTGGAAGTTAAAAAAAAAATCACATCAGGAAAGTGTGTGGTATTCAGTTCATTCTAGAAGCTGTTAAGTGAGTGCCTGTCCTATGCATTGGGTACTGTGTTACAAAAATGCATTAGATAAAATACCTGCCTCTTTGGAAGTCGTTGTCAAGAGGGGTAAGTCGAGGCCGGCGCGGTGGCTCATGGCTGTAATCCCAGCACTTTGGGAGGCTGAGGCGGGCAGAGCACAAGGTCAGGAGATCGAGACCATCTTGGCTAACACGGTGAAACCCCATCTCTACTAAAAATACAAAAAAATTAGCTGAGCGTGGTGGCAGGCACCTGTAGTCCCAGCTGCTGGGGAGGCTGAGGCAGGAAAATGGCGTGAATACAGGAGGCGGAGCTTGCAGTGAGCGGAGATTGTGCTGCCACTGCACTTCGGCCTGGGCGACAGAGCAAGACTCTGTCTCAAACAAAACAAAACAAAACAAAATAAAAAAGGGTAAATGGCATCATGAATGACCATACTAGAAATGAAACATTGTTATCATGGAGGACCCACATGGATTGGGAGAGAAGAGTGCGGTTAGCTGTGGTAAGTTGGAGAGTCAGGGGCAATCTTATGAAGTAGGTAACCTTTGAACTGGTCCCCCTTCAGGATGTGTGAACGCCATTAGATACAGAAAAATGTAGGGAAGATCTTCTGTAGGCCCAGAGGGAAGACCGTGTGTGCCCCTCATAGTACTTGGAAGACTGTTGTGACCACCTGTTTACTTGTCTCACTTGTAGACCCAGAGGGGAGACGGTGGGTGCCCCTCATAGTATAATACTTGGCAGACTGTGTTGTGCCTACGTGTTTACTTCTGTCACTGGACCCTGAATTCCGTGAAGGAAGGGACAGTATCTTGTTCATTATCTTCAGCACCCAAGTATCCCTAACAACCTTTGTTTGAAATAATATTGAGTTAATCAAATTGTTGAATTAATCAAAGTGTTCAAGAAAAAAAGATCCAAGTAACTTTGTGTGACTAGATACACTGGATTGAGGAATCCTGGGAATTGGATCCTTATTAAAGAGAAGTGCTGACTCTTTGCACTGGGCAACTCATGCAAAAATCCTTCATCTCCTCAAGTAGTTCCCTTCCATGCTCTTAGGAAATTATGAAGTGGATTTTAGTTTTACCTGTTATTTTATGTACTTTCAAAGTCAAAGATACGCATAAAGAAATGGGAGGATTGTTTCTTTTTCTCAACTATTTTTTTCTAATTTATGATTTGAGTTCTCTGATTACTTAAGTTTCAAAGGTTCTTAGGTGTTTGGAAATTAAGATAGCATCAAGAAAGTGTGGCGTAAAATTTATCTTAGCAGCCGTGTGTTTGAAGATGAACAAGGTTGTACATAAAATGTTTAGTTAGAGTAAATTTTTGTAATTTAAAATATGTAGTACTGTAATTAGTGTTTTAAGAAGGTTTCAAATAAGTGGATCAAAAGTAGACACTTTTGATGTAATTATGTTTTATTTTCTTTAATTGCAGGACTTTATTGACCTGACATTGTCGAAGACTCAACGGAAGACTCCAACTGTTATTCATAAACATTACCAAATTCATCGCATTAGACATTTTTACATGAGAAAAGTCAAATTTACTCAACAGAATTACCATGATAGACTTTCACAAATTCTAACAGATTTCCCTAAATTGGATGTAAGTGACTTGGGGGACTTCTGTGGTTATGTAAATATGAGCCTTCAGAGAATCAGTGTTTAACCAGTTTGGTGTACTCATTTGACAGAAAAGGAAACAAAGTAAATTACTTAGATTACTCAATAAGTTAGTGGCAAATAACTAATTTGTTGAATTAATAAAAGTGGGAACAGAATATGGGTTTTTTGATTCCCTAGTATTCTTTCCTCCAACTAAACCCCATCTAAGGAGGCCCGAAGCTCTCTTCTCAGGCTTTCTGTGTAACCCCTGGGCTTGCAGGTGCCAACCCAAGTGGTAATGATAGCTGTGGGTTATGAATGCAGAAGCTGACAGCTCACTGGTTGTCTGGGCTTCATCTCCTGCACCCTCTTTCCAAGTGTTTTATTCCTCTGGGCTCAGCTTGGGTGAGTGGTATAAACTCCACCACTGTTTGTGATCTTGTTGCTTCATCAGCTGATGACAGTTCAGCACTGACTATTTTCTTCTTTGGCAAGAAGAGATCACGTGGGAGCTGTGACTTTTGAATGAAGCCAGAAACCTTGAGCTCCTTTCACTGCTGCACATTGCAGTTTGCCTGTTTTGCCTGTTTCTTTCTTTCTTTCTTTTTTTTTTTTTTTTTGAGGCTGAGTCTCTCTCTATCGCCCAGGCTGGAGTACAGTGGCGTGATCTCAGCCCGCTGCAGCCTCTGCCTCCTGAATTCAAGCAATTCTTGTGCCTCAGTCTCCTGCGTAGCTGGGATTACAGGCGCATACCACCACGCCTTGCTAATTTTTGTATTTTTAGTAGAGACGGGGTTTCACCATGTTGGCCAGGGTGGTCTTGAACTCCTGACTTCAAGTGATCTACCTGCTTCAGCCTCCCAAAGTGCTGGGATTATAGGCGTGAGCCACCACGCCCGGCCTGCCTGTTTCTTTAGCTGTAGAAAAGTAAGAGCAGTGTCTGCTTGGCAGGCACTGCTGACAAAGCCTCATGACACCACACATGGGGTAATGTGGTTGCAAGGTTATTTGAGGTTGTGAAGGGTGCGGGGATCAGCAGTATAGTCTCAAAGCCTAAATCCGCCATTGCCCCAGAATAGTCGCTGAAGGCAGATGTAAGCAGAGAGAAACATTTGGCTTCTGTGACAGTACTTCATATTTAAACAAGTAATAATGGCTTTTTTTTTTAAGCCGGGGTCTTGCTCTGTTGCCCAGGCTGAAGTGCAGTGGCACGACCTTGGCTCACTGCAACCTCCACCTCCTGGGTTCAAGCGATTCTCCTGCCTCAGCCTCCCATGTAGCTGGGATTACAGGTGCCTGCCACTATGCCTGGCTAATTGTTGTATTTTTAGTTGAGACAGGGTTTCACCATGTTGGCCAGGCTGGTCTCAAACTCCCGACCTCAGGTGATCCGCCTGCCTTGGCCTCCCAAAGGCGTGAGCCACCACACCCAGCCAATAATGGCTTATTTTTAAAATACAGAAGTACTTAAAATGCAAAAATTCTTGCTAGAGGACAGACACTTAGGTTGTATCTGTCTAAGATTTGACACAGTTGCTCAGTAGATGTTTGTTGAATGAGTGAATGGTTTCTTGGGAAAGGTCGGGTACTAGAGAGTACCTGGGGGTGAAGAAAGTGATTAAGAATATGTTTCGATTTTTTTTTTTTTTTTTTTTTGAGACGGAGTCTTGCTCTGTTGCCCAGGCTGGAGTACAATGGCATGATCTCAGCTCACTGCAACCTCCACCTCCCAGGTTTGAGCAATTCTACCGCCTCAGCCTCCCTAGTAGCTGGGATTACAGGCATGTGCCACTATGCCTGGCTAATTTTTGTGGGTTTTTTTAAGTAGAGACGGGGTTTCTCCATGTTGGCCAGGCTGGTCTTGAATTCCTGACCTCAGGTGATCCGCCTGCCTCGGCCTCCCAAAGTTTTGGGATTACAGGCATGAGCCACACCGCGCCTGGCCAAGAATGAGATTATTCTTAACTGATTTGATATTAGGAAACACTTGATTTTAGCAAACAACATATTTTGATCTACTTAGTATCAGATTTTTGTGGTTCTTTTTAAGAAGTTTTATCTTTTTCATCCTCAGTGTTATAGCCATCAGAGGTAGGAGAGTTCAAATGTATTAACATTCTATTACTTCTTTCAAAGCCAGGACTGGTTATCTGAGAACAGCTTCAGAGTGGAGGGTTAGTGGAGGGTTAGACACTAAGTCGTCATTCACTGAGTGCTTATTGTCTGTCAGGTACTGTTCTGAGCACTAGGAATCCAGAAGTGGTAAAGGTTCATGATCTCATTCTGGTGGAGAAAAGACAGTAAACAGCGTGTCAGATGAATGCAGTGAAGCCATGGAAGGGAGTAGGGAGTATCTGCGGGGAGAGAGAGTCAGGCCTGTAGTCAGAGAAGCAGCAGGTGCAGGAGACCCAGGAGGTGGGGCGGGGTGGGGAGGTGAACACTGGGACATGGAATTGGAGGTGGTAGTCAAGGGTTGAGTTTATATGCACTGGCGAGATCTTGGAAGAGAATGTAGGAAGAAGGGTGCTATGGGGGGCATGAATGTTTCGGGTAGAGCTGTGAGCACGAGCCAGCACAGGACTTAGAGGGGGCAGACTCTTTACCTGGAAACTGTGAGGAGAATGCTGCAGGCAGGATGCGTGGCCAGCCCCCAGTGCTTCAAGAGGTCTGTGAGATTTTAAAAACTGAGAATTGGTCGTTGGAAGGTCCTTGGTGAGCTTGTAGGCTATTTAGAAGGAGTGGTGGACACAGAATTCTGGTGAGAGTGGGTTCAAGAGAGGGAGGAGAGAAGAGGAGAGACACAGGACCTCCTGGGAGCAAAGAGAAGGAATAGGAAGGATTTGGGGGCCACGGGAGTTTTTAATTTTTTTTCCTAAAGATTGGAAAATAACGGCAAATTTTTAGGCTGATGGGAATAGTCCGGTGGAGGAAAGAATTTCTGGCGCTGAGTTCCTGAGCAGCAGGAAGGGCACATGCAGGGCCGGGGGCTGGCCATTGCTGGGTCCTACAGCTCCACCACTGCGCTGGGAGCGAGGTGGGTGCGAGCCGTGACCATTGGCGCCCTCATCCCTTCTGATGCTTGTTTTCTCAGAGGACTAAATAGACAGGGCCCCTGGCCAGGAGAGGGAACTGAGGAGGAGACACTGTGGGCTTGAAGGGAGAGGGAAAGAAATTGTTCTTCAAGTGGTACTTCTAGGGATGAGAAACTGCCGGCCCAAAGTGACCATGGTGTGCTTTTTTTGTTTGTTACAGGATATTCATCCGTTCTATGCTGATTTGATGAATATTCTCTACGACAAGGATCATTACAAGTTGGCTCTGGGGCAAATAAATATTGCCAAAAATTTAGTGGACAAGTAAGGTACTTTTTTACTGTAGTGTCTTTTAAGTTATCAAAAGTGGGGGAAAAAAAACTAGTGCTTTTTATTTTTTACAGTGTTGCTAAAGATTACGTGCGACTGATGAAGTACGGCGACTCTCTCTACCGCTGCAAACAGCTGAAGCGCGCGGCCCTGGGACGGATGTGCACGGTGATCAAGAGGCAGAAGCAGAGTTTGGAGTATTTGGAGCAAGGTGCTTGTCACACATCTGCAGGAACCGCATTAGTGTCCTGCTGAGAGGATGCGTCCTTGTTGAGGACTTGAGATGTCTGTTTTTGTTGTATTTTGGAGATGACTGGGTCAGTTATTTTTCCTAGCTTTACCTATGAGAAACAGTAATAGGCTGGTTTTTACTGAAAAAGTGGTAGCACGTATAATACTTACAAATCAACAGCACTGGTAAGAAAATTTATGTATTTCATATTTAATAGGTAAGGCATAGACAAAAAATCATGAGAAAGCACTGAAAAGAATAAAAAATAAGATGGCTTATAGTTTATTATTGACTTTTTTATTTTTAAAAATACTTTAATAGGACTTTCTGAATTAACGTAGTAGGATTCTATTGAAACAATTACTTGCCTATTTATTTGTGTGTATTCTTACATGACAAATTATTTTGACTCATTTGGTTTTCTTATCCCTCCTGCATCTTGCAAATAATTTTAAACAAAATTTATGATACGTGGACGCTTTGCAGGTGCTTTCCTACAGATCTGTGTGGTCTTCGTGATGGCCCAAGGGTTGCCACCCTGGAGCCATGTGTGTTACAGATGAGGTGGCAGAATGGCAGTGACCCATGTGTAGCCAGAATGGCATGGCATGCCGGCTTCAAAGCACACCGTTTCCCTAATGTCATCTTGCTCATGAGAATCATCTGGACACTTCCAGAGATGCTGTTGGCCCCACTTTTCACCTAATGAGTTAAAACATGGGCTTAGAAGGGCTGAGGAATATGATTCTTACTAGAGCCAAACTTGGGAAATAACTATTGAATATACTATATATATACAGTTACTCTCTGCAACTATTTTCTCCATCACTTTTGCGTTACAAAAGTTGGAGTAAGATTAATATCACCACAGGCCTGGACTGTAACTAAGTTGAAAAGAAAATTGAAAGCAAATCTTACACTTTGAGTTTCTTAATTTTTCAATTTGAACTTTTCATATTTTCATAGTGCGTCAGCATTTATCCCGTTTGCCAACCATTGATCCAAATACCAGGACTCTGCTTTTGTGTGGGTACCCAAATGTTGGGAAGTCCAGTTTCATCAATAAGGTTGGTCTGTTTTTTATCGTAAAGCAAATAATCTCACCATTTTAGGTCAGCGTTACTGTATTCTGACTGCGTGGGATTCAGGATGGCCTTGGTAATAATTTTGGCCTCCGAGTTGGTCCTTGAGTAAACACTGCCCTGGTCTGCAGGAGGCCCCAGTGCCTGAGCACACCTGAGTTCCTCTTGGAGAGGATTGACTTTGTCTGTATCTACATTTATATTACTATTACAGAAGCCATTACTTTTTGTTCTTGTGTGTGTCCTGTGATTTCTAAGGAATTTGAGACATGTAAGAGCATTTTTGTTGACAACTGGAGAGGTTTTCTTGGGTGGTGTTGGCCTGTCCTGGAATGGCTATGCCAGGGGGGCTCTGGTGGCAGGTGACACTCACCCAGCTGAGGTCTTCCCATCTGCAGCTGCTTCTGGGTGATCTGTTACCTTGGTTGCTGTGTCAGCTTTCACATGAAATCATACGTGGTCCAGTAGAGGGACGGTGCCGAGTCGCTCTTTCCCTGGGTGAGCTCACTGACTAGGATTTGAGCGTAACATTTGAGAGACTCGGTCATTTGGTTCTTCAGGAAAATTTGGCTGAGTTTGAGGGACCCAGGAAGAGGCAAAGCAACATTTGAAATGTGAATTTACAACCAGCAGCAGCTCATGTGCCCAGAAAATTTATGACTTACTCGGTGCCAAGATCACTTTATTTTTAATTTTAAAAATTCTTTCTTTTTGTTGAAACTTTTTCTTCTGCTTTTTGAGACAGGGTCTTGCTCTGTCGCCCAGGCTGAAGTGCAGTGGTGCAGACTTGGCTCGCTGCAGCCTCAACCTCCTGGGCCCAAACAATCCTCTCACCTCAGCCACCCAAGTAGCTGGGACCACAGGTGCACGCCATCACACCTGTTTAGTTTTTTATTTTTTGTGGAGACGGAGTCTCACTGTGTTCCCCAGGCTGATCTCAAACTCCCACGCTCAAGCCATCCTCCTGCCTCAGCCTCCTGAAGTGCTGGGATTACAGGCATGAACGGCTCCACCCTCCTTAAGATCACTTTTGCTTTAAAATCGATTTGTAAGTTTTGTTTTGTCTATAGGTTGCTGTGACGTGGTGACCAGCAAAGCTCAGCAGGGTCCTTGCTGATGTTTCAAATGCTTGTCAGCTCTGAACCTGCCACAGTGAGCCAGTGCTCTGGGGCCGATTTGGTGGCTGCTGGACCAGGTGGCTTTTTAAATTGCAGTTTAATTCAGCAAAATGAAAATTTCAACTCCTCAGTCACATAAGCCACATATTGAAGGCTCGTTAGCACTGCGTGACTGGTGGCCCCGTTTGGACAGTGCAGACGGAACATTCCTGTCATCATAAAGAGCTCTGAGGGCGTTGCAGGCGGTGGGGCAGGACGTGGGAGGGTGAGGGGAGCTGGTGGCTGTCCTCCAGATGCCGGCCCTCACGCTGTCCTCGTGCCCCAGTCCTTGGCCTGGTGGTGTGAAGGAAGAGGTACCAGGCTCCTGTTTTGATGCAGTTTTATTGTGTGAGGTTTCTTCTGTGGTTTTTTCCTACCCAAAATTAGTCTTGTTAAAACACACAGATGCCCTGTGTACACAGAGGAAATGAGGTGATTCTGAAAGTTCTCACTGTTGTTTCAGGTGACGAGAGCAGACGTGGATGTCCAGCCCTACGCGTTCACTACCAAATCTCTGTTTGTTGGGCACATGGATTATAAGTATCTACGTTGGCAGGTAAGAGTCTTGTCTTTATTTTTATTTTTTTATTTATTTTGAGATGGAGTATCACTCTTGTTACCCAGGCTGGAGTGCAGTGGCATGATCTTGGCCCACTGCCACCTTTGCCTCCGAGGTTCAAGTGATTCTCCTGCCTCAGCCTCTCAAGTAGCAGGGATTGATTACAGGTGTGCACCACCACGACGGGCTAATTTTTGTGTTTTTTTTTAGTACAGAGGGGGTTTCACCATGTTGGCCAGGCCGGTCTTGAACTCCTGACTTAAGGTGATCTGCCCACCTTGGCCTTCCAAAGTGCTAGGATTACAGGTGTGAGTCACGCACCTGGTGAGAGTCTTGTCTTTAAACAGAAAAAATATATTGGTTTATCTAGGGTAATCAAGAACTTGAAATTTCATCATCATAAGAAAGACTCGTCTGAGCTCTGGGGATACATAAGAACAGGTCACATGTCTCTGATATAATTCAGGGGAGGCAGCCAGCTGCTAGTGTGGATTTCTGCATTTTGTTAACATAAAATGAAATTCTCTTTGTGTCATTTCTAACTCTGTTATCAGAAATGGCATATATACAGTTTAAAAGCATGAAGCAGGCTGGGCACGGTGGTTCACGCCTGTAATCCCAACACTTTGGGAGGCCAAGGCAGGTGGATAACCTGAGGTCAGAATTTCAAGATCGGCCTGGCCAACATGGCGAAACCCCATCTCTACTAAAAATACAAAAATTAGCTGGGCGTGGTGGCACACGCCTGTAGTCCCAGCTACTCAGGAGGCTGAGGAAGGAGAATCACTTGAACCTGGAAGGCAGAGGTTGCAGTGAGCCGAGATTGTGCCATTGCACTCCAGCCTGGGCGACAAGAGTGAAACTGTCTCAAAAATAAATAAATAAATAAAAAGCATGAAGCAATGTTTTCACACTATAATTTTATAAATTGTGAAGAAAGTAATTCCTAAGACATGGGAGGGTTCTCAGTTATCCCAGTTTTTGTGTTTTGTGATGTCACTGGTAAAAAAGAGGAGTCATTTCTCTCAGTGTCATGGCTAGCATTTCATTGAGCTCTACAGGGTTCCTCCTCCCTTTTTTGATGTTTAAATAAATAATATGTACTTTTTTCTCACTGCTTTATTTTATGGTGTTTAGGAGACCTACTTTTTTTTTTTTTTTGTGACGGAGTCTCACTCTTTCGCCCAGGCTGGAGTGCAGTGGCACTATCTCAGCTCACTGCAAGCTCCACCTCCCACGTTCACGCCATTCTCCTGCCTCAGGCTCCCAAGTAGCTGGGACTACAGGCGCCCGCCACCACGCCCAGCTAAGTTTTTTGTGTTTTTAGTAGAGACGGGGTTTCACCGTGTTAGTCAGGATGGTCTCAATCTCCTGACCTCATGATCCACCCGCCTTGGCCTCCCAAAGTGCTGGGATTACAGGCGTGAGCCACTGCATCTGGCCCTACTTTTTTTTTTAACACGATTCTCCTGTAAGATTATTAGGTCTGGTTGGGCATGTGTGAGTGACTTCTGGGATGTGCTGGACAAGAAGCTTGTGGGTGAGTGTGCTTTCAGTGACAAGGTCTGGGTGTGTTAGGTTGTAGACACTCCTGGGATCCTGGACCACCCTCTGGAGGATAGGAACACCATCGAGATGCAGGCCATCACTGCCCTGGCCCACCTCCGTGCTGCGGTCCTGTACGTGATGGATTTGTCTGAGCAGTGTGGGCATGGGCTGAGGGAGCAGCTAGAGCTCTTCCAGAACATCAGACCTCTCTTCATCAACAAGGTGTGTGTGGTCACTCATGTTTTGCTTCATATCCTGCAGTATGAGAATAATGATTTCATTATTTTTCTTCCTTGCTTAGCCTCTCATAGTTGTAGCCAACAAATGTGATGTGAAGAGAATAGCTGAACTTTCTGAAGATGATCAGGTAAATCACGTTAACATTTTGAATATTTCTTACTTACCAATTTTGAATTCTCATCTCAGACAACCAAAGTTTAGATGAAGGAATTTTAGCAATACTAGTCCACAATTGTATTTTATAGTTGAGATAATATCCTCAGTGGTTTAGTGAAATGACATAATAAAAACGTAGTTATTGGCAAACTAAAACATAGGTTTCTGGATTCCTACTTTGTTCTTGAGTGTGTAGAACTATCTGTATTTGATGGGCTGAACTTTTGGAAAATGTGATTACTTAGGAGAGAACTGTTAGAGAAGGGTACTCACAGGTGTTAATTCATAAAACAGGTTCTGTGATTAAATGAGTTTGGAAACGAATGATTGAGTGAAGGAGAAGGAGGATCTTGGAATTTGGGGCTTTCTGGATCTATGAGTGAGACGTGCCTGCTAGCTTTCTCCAAGAGGCAGGCAGTATTGTTGGACATAATTTTTCAAACTAATTGAATCCTACAACCCTTATTTTTTTTATTATTTTTTTTTTTTTTGAGACGGAGTCTGGCTCTGTCGCCCAGGCTGAAGTGCAGTGGCGTGATCTTGGCTCACTGCAAGCTCCGCCTCCCGGGTTCTCCTGCCTCAGCCTCCTGAGTAGCTGGGACTACAGGCGCCCGCCACCACGCCCGGCTAATTTTTTGTATTTTTAGTAGAGACGGGGTTTCACCGTGTTAGCCAGGATGGTCTTGATCTCCGGACCTCGTGATCCACCCGCCTTGGCCTCCCAAAGTGCTGGGATTACAGGCGTGAGCCACTGCGCCTGGTCCTACAACCCTTTTTAATAGGCGTCCTTCGTGATAAATGCTTTTAGAAGCATGCATTGGTAGAGTGGCTTTCAAATTGTGGTCCTGGACCAGCCATGTCAGCATCACCTTCTTAATTTCTTCCTGAATTTCCTCATTGACCCATTGGTCATTCTGGGACATGTTTATAATTCCCATGGGTTTCTTTTTTACAGCTTTGAAAGTTTCTCTGGGTATTGATTTCTAGTTTTATTCCATTGTGGTCTGAAAAGATACTTGACATGATTTTAATTTTTAAAAATTGATGAGATTTGTTTTTTGGCCTAACATACGGTCTATCCTGGAGAATGTTCCATGGACTGAGGAGAAGAATGTGTATCATGCAGCGGTTGGATGACATGTTCAGTAGATGTTTGGTCTACAGTGCACTTTTTTTGTACTTTGAGACGGAGTCTTCCTATGTCGCCCAGGCTGGAGTGCAGTGGCACGATCTCGGCTCACTGCAGCCTCTGCCTCCCAGGTTCAAGTGATTCTCCTGCCTCAGCCTCCCAAGTAGCTGGGATTACAGGACGTGCCACCACACCCAGCTAATTTCTTGTATTTTTAGTACAGACAGGATTTCACCATGTTGGCCAGACTGGTCTCAAACTTCTGACCTTAAGTGGTCCGCCCGCCTCGGCCTCCCAAAGTGTTGGGATTGCAGGTGTGAGCCACGGCGCGTGGCCTACAGTGCACTTTAAATCCAATATTTGTTGATTCTTTTTTGCCTAGGATCTGTCTAATGTTGATGTCCTGATGTTAGCCTGATGTTGATGTCCCCAAGTATTATTGGCCCCTTTATTATTTTATAATGATCTTCTTGTCTCTTTTTACTGTTTTTGACCTAAAATCTGCTTTATCTGATAGGAGTGTAGCTACTCCTACTTGCTTTTGGTTTCCATCTGTATAGAATATCTTTTTGTGTCTCCTCGTTTTCAGTCTATGTGTGTCTTTACAGGTTATACTTTTTCATGTTTTCATGACAGTGATTATCGTCTTCACTTCCCGATGCAGGACTTTCTTAAGTATTTCTTGTAAGGCTGGTCCACTAGTGATGAATTCTCTCAGTTTTTGCTTTTCTCGGAAAGAATTTATTTCTCCCTTATTTCTGAAGGATAGCTTTGCTGGATGTAGTATAGTTGGCTGGCAGTCTTCTTTTTTTTTTTCCAACACACTGAATATATATCACCCCATTCTCTCCTGGCGTGCAAGGTTTCTGCAAGGAAATCCGCTGTTAGTCTAATGGGGATTTTCTTATGTGTGACTGGAAGCTTCTCTCTAGCTGTTTTTAGAATTTCCTTTGTATTTGACATTTGACAGTTTGACTATAATGTGGCTTGGGGAAGACCTTTCTGGGCTGACTCTATTTGGGAATCTTTGAACTTCCTGGTTTTAGATATCCGTACCTCTCCCCAGTCTTGGAAAGTTTTCAGCTATCTCATTACATAGGTTATTAAGCCTTTTCCCTTCTCCTTCTTGAACTCCCGTAATACCAACATGTATTCTCTTAATGTTTTCCTGTAAATCTTGTAGGCTTCTTTCATTCTTTTTCATTCTTACTGCTTTTTTTTTCTCTGACTAGGTAGTTTCAAATGACAGAGATTTTTCTTCTGCTTCATCCAGTTTGCTGTTAAAACTGTCTATTGTATTCTCTCATCCATTGAATTCTTCAGCTATAGGATTTCTCTTTGGCTCTTTTTTATAATTTCTGTCTCAATTTAATTTCTTGTTCGTATCATGAAATTGTTTTCCTGATTTTGTTGAATTGTCTATCTGTATTTTCTTGTTTCTCATTGAGTTTCCTTCAAAAAAAATTATTTTGAGTTCTCTTTCTGGCAACTCATGATTTCCTTTTCATTAGAGTCTGTTCCTAGAGAGTTAATATTCCTTTCATGATTTCTTATTTCCTTGCTTTTTCATGTTTCTTGTGTCCCTTCATTGATGTCTCTCTATCTGGTAGAACAATGGCCTCTTTTATACTTTCTTCTAGATTGGCTTTCATGGAGAAAGACTTTCACCTCACTTGGGTTTTAAGGTGCCATTTGGGAAGGGAACCGTGACTTTCTGGATAGGAGCAGTGATATTGTTTCTGTGCAGCTTCCTCACCTCCATGAAATGTTGGCAATAACTGGGTGGCTCAGTGGCCTCAGCTCTGGAAGTTTGTGCCAGCAGTGGTGTACGTTTTTAATGTCCTTGGTGTCAAGGGCTTTTGGGGTCCTGCTATTCTTGTTTTTCCCACAATAGGGGACTTATCTGAAGGGATCTTTCTGGGTGTCAGGTCTGAGATGGTCTACAAGCAGCTGCTATGGTGCTGGGTTCCAGCTACAGGTACTCAGAGTAGCTGTGGGACTGGGGTCCTAGCCTTAGGGTCTTGTGTGCCTATCATGGTATCTGGCCTTGGGGTGCAGGTTAGCTCTCTGTGGTGGATCTGTGATCCTGAAGCACTCCTAGCAGCTTAGGCCCACAGGCCCAGGTTGTAGCTGTGACTCCACCCATGGGGTCAGGGCACAGTCCTGGCCTGACTCCAAGGAAGAAGTACTCTGGAGGTTTGAGCCTGGGAAGCAGGGTAGAGCTGCACTTCAGAAACCTGAGCCAGTAGGGAGGGCTTAGTGTCAGCTTGAGGGGATGAGGCACTGTGTAGTGGTAACTCTGGACCCTGGGATGGTGGGGCCCGGCAGTATCCCAGACCCTGTGATGCTGAGCGAGGTGGCAGCAAGGACCCCAGAATGGACCAGTCCAGCTGTCATTTGGGCTCTGGAGGACAGGGAGGAGGACAGCAGTGACTCCGTTTCCTGGAAAGAGTGGTGACTCTGCAGCTCAGACTGTAGGGTTAGTCCAGCTCCAGGGAGCAGGTGCTGGAGCTGTTTGCCTGGTGGGGCAGGTGCCTCTGCTCAGCCCCTGCCCTGTTTCCCTGGGACGTGGAGTACAATGTCAGCTCCTCCCCATGGTGCATGGCTGATCAGCTTGGGCCTGAGGGTTGTGACTCTTCTGGGTGGCCCAGGCACTGTTTCCTTGGGATACAAGGTATCTCTTCAGTGTAGGTGCTGGGATATGTGACCATTCTGGGCATTTCCCAGGAGGCAGCGCACTGCTTCAGCTCAGGCAGCAGGGAGACAAGGGTGCCCGGAGAGGCCACAGTGCTATTTACCAGGAGGCAGGGTACCGTTGGGTGCTGGGGCAAGGGCCGGGAGAGGGGCTCCACCTCCACCAAGCCCTGCTGGGAAGGGGCTCCGCCTCCACCAAGCCCTGCTGGGAAGGGTGTAGCAGCTGCTCGCAGCTGGCTTGGGGATGTTGGGCCACCAGGTTTGGGTAGTTTGGAGGCAGTTTAGCCTCAGGGATGAAGGGGAGCTGTGGCCACTTTCCCCTGAGCAAGACGTACTGCAGCCGTAGTTCCAGTCCCAAGATGACGGAGTATAGCCACCCCATGGGCCCAACAGACGGGGCCCAGTGTCAGCTCCTTCTGTGTGGGAGCTCAGCTGCGAGGACGCCAGGGGACTCCAGTGGTGAGGGCTGTGGGTGTCCAGAGTGGTGGTGGGAGCTGCTGCCATCCTCTTGCTTACCCCTCGCTGTAGGGAGAACCTCCTCCTGGGACCTGTTGCATCCCAGCTGTGGGGGGATTGCTGGCAGCCCAGCGTTTTTTTTGTTTGTTTGTTTGGTTGGTTTGTTTTAAGATGGAGTCTCACTCTGTTGCCCAGGCTGGAGTGCAGTGGCTCGATCTCGGCTCACTGCAAGCTCTGCCTCTCGGGTTCACGCCATTCTCCTGCCTCAACCTCCCAAGTAGCTGGGACTACAGGCACCCACCACCACGCCTGGCTAATTTTTTATATTTTTAGTAGAGACGGGATTTCACCATGTTAGCCAGGACGGTGTCTATCTCCTGACCTCATGATCCGCCTGCCTTGGCCTCCCAGAGGCTGGGATTACAGGCTTGAGCCACCGTGCCTGGCCCCCAGTGTTTTCTTTGGGCTGTATTTCATCGTTTTTCTACTCACCAGGGTGTGCCTGTCACTCCTGTGATGCCCTCTGGAGCTCCCCCTCAGTTATTAACACGTAGTTGTTTGTTATGCTGATTGCCTTTGTTGTAAGGGACAGATGTGAGGGGCTACGAGTCGGCCATCTTGTTGATGTCATTTGTATTTTCTTGATCATAGAAGAATATGAAGAAAATAACTGTTTTTAGGATATGTCTGTTTTTTAAGACTTTGAAACAGCCACAGATGTTGAACAGTTCACATTTGCAACCTCCATTTGCAGAACTGTACAGTTTGTTCCATAGGGAACTGGAAATACATAATACATCTCTCATTTTTTCTTTGTATTCCCAGAAAATATTTACAGATTTGCAGACTGAAGGATTCCCTGTAATAGAGACCAGCACCCTGACTGAGGAAGGTGTTATTAAAGTTAAAACAGAGGTCAGTGCTGCCTTAAGTCAGGTATCAATCTTTTTACTATCTCTTGTTTGATTCAAGTCAGTCACGGGGAGAAAATAGTTTTCTTTTTTTTTTTTTTTTTTTTTTTTTTTTTTTTTTTTTTTTTTTTTTTGAGACGGAGTCTCGCTGTGCTCCCAGGCTGGAGTGCAGTGGCGTGATCTCGGCTCACTGCAAGCTCCGCCTCCCGGGTTCACGCCATTCTCCCGCCTCAGCCTCCCAAGTAGCTGAGACTACAGGCGCCCGCTACCACGCCCGGCTAGTTTTTTGTATTTTTAGTAGAGACGGGGTTTCACCATGTTAGCCAGGATAGTCTCGATCTCCTGACCTCGTGATCCACCCGCCTCGGCCTCCCAAAGTGCTGGGATTACAGGCTTGAGCCACCGCGCCCGGCCAAAATAGTTTTCTTTCTAGACATTATGACACGTGGAGCCCTCGCAGTAGCGAGGCGGGTGGCGTGCGAGAGCGAGGCGTGAAGACAGACCCCTCTAAGACCCACTTTCCCTGCGCCCGGTGGACAGTGGGGTTTGAGGGGATGCTTTGCTGTTGTCACCCCAAACAACTTTACCCTAAAGCAGCTGTTGTCTCTGGCCTTCTAATATTTCAGTAGCAAGTACAGTGAAAATTATTTTTATGGAACCTGTTCAGAAGTAGAAGGGAGAAAAGTCTGAAGAGCAGAACAGCTTTTGCAGGAGGCAGTCTGCTGCTGGATGTCACGTGCTGTCCTAATTACTTTCTACTTCATGTTGTTTTTATCTCAAAGAAAAGGACACTCCTGGCCGGGTGCGGTGGCTCATGCCTGTAATCCCAGCACTTTGGGAGGCTGAGGCGGGCGGATCACCCGAGGTCGGGAGTTCGAGACCAGCCTGGCCAGCATGGTGAAACCCCGTCTCTCCTAAAAATACAAAATTAGCCAGGCATGGTGGCGCATGCCTGTAATCTCAGCTACTCGGGAGGCTGAGGCAGGAGAACAGCTTGAACCCGGGAGGCAGAGGTTGCGGTGAGCCGAGATCGCACCACTGCACTCCAGCCTGGGCAACAAGAGCGAGACTCTGTCTCAAAAAAAAAGAAGGCGCTCCTGATGCCGTGGTTGCACCCAGGGATTTAAAAAGAAGGCGCTCCTGATGCCGTGGTGGCACCCAGGGATTTGTTGCTCGGGTTAGAGTCCTGAGGGGCAACATTGCCTCCAGTTTGTGAAGGGCAGTGGGAGGGCACCCTGCGCCTGTGCACGGGGTCACTGTGGTGGGAGTGAGGCCCAGGCACTGAAGATGCATCTTCCCTCAGGGCCACTTCCGCCTGGGCCTCAGAGGGTGTGGCCCCTACATGTTAGTTACCTTGAGGGAAAAGTCTCAGTGGCTCTGATCTGTGGCTTCTCCTGGAATCTGCAGCCGGAGGCTGCTGGAGGATGTGTTTGTGACTGTGCCTTCTTTTTTACGTTATTAGGCTTGCGACAGGCTTTTGGCTCATCGAGTGGAAACCAAAATGAAGGGAAATAAAGTGAATGAGGTGCTGAATAGACTGCACCTGGCTGTCCCAACCAGGAGGGACGATAAGGTAAGGCGGCTCCTGGGACTGCCATGGGCTCTGCGCTGTCAGCAGGTGCCGTCCATGTGCCTTTTCCAGAAGCCTCAGATCCAGCTTCACATACTCGCAGGTGGATATTGTGGGTGGGCCTCAGTTTCACCTCCTTGCGTACAGTGAAGGATCAAGAAGGTGAAGAAAGTGCAAAGCGCCACATGGCGCCCGTTTCTCACTGCATGACACGGTCGTCGTTTATCCTTCCAGAAATGTGTCTGACATAGAAGATTAATTTTTAAAAAGTTCTTTAAACACAGATGGAAATCTGTTTCATTCTTTAATTTTTCATTTTTTTGGCCGGGGAGGTGGCTCACGCCTGTAATCCCAGCACTTTGGGAGGCCGAGGTGGGAGGATCACTGAAGCCCAGGAGTTCGAGACCAGCCTGGGCAACGTAATGGGACCCTGTCTCTATAAAAAAGTAAAATAAAATAAATTTTCATTGTTTTGTCCATTGTGGATGGGCACACGTCGTTACGCTGTGTCTTCATGTTTTACTGCAAATGTGTCCACACTTCACAGTGTGGTGTGGACAGCATTCCTATCCCACAGACGCCCTCCTGGTGTGTGCTTCACTGACACCGGAGGCTGTGTCCTTCCCTCTGTTTGTGTCCTTGACGTGGTCGGGCGCTCACTCTGTCAGTCTTGTGGTGTAAAGATGGTTTTATTGTTGTGTGTTTCTGTAATGATGGGTGTGGTTGAGCTTGTCTGTCTGCTTATTGGCCTTTTCAGAGTTCTTTAGGCTGTTTATGTTTTTCTCACTGATTGGTTGTTTTTATATTACAAAGGTTGGATTCTTGTTAGATACACTGTAAATTTTTTTTTCTCTTTTTGTCACTTGCCTTTTTAACCTCAAATATGCTGTACATTTTTAAACTAGTAAAATATATTAATATTTTATTTCTGGCTCTTTGGGTTTGCATTGTACATAGAAAGGCTTACCATTCGTTCCAAAGTCATTTTAAAAGTATATTTTCTTGCTGGGTGCAGTGGCTTACGTCTGTAATCCCAGCACTCTGGGAGGCCGAGGCAGGTGGATCACCTGAGGTCAAGAGTTCGAGACCAGCCTGGCCATCATGGTGAAACCCCATCTCTGCTAAAAATACAAAAATTAGTCAGGCATGCACCTGTAATTCTAGCTACTCAGGAGGCTGAGGCGGGAGAATTGCTTGAACCCGGGAGGCGGAGTTTGCAGTGAGCCGAGATCGCTCCATTGCACTCCAGCCTGGGAGACAAGTGAAACTCTGTCCAAAAAAAAAAAAAAAAAATTATCTTTTATCCTTGCATTAAAAATTAGCTTTTTTAGATAGTCTTCACCATGTCTTGAGTTGGTTCTGTTGTGAGGGTGGAGGTTGCACTCCGTTCCAGGTGGTCGGCATTTCTGACCTGAGTATTGGAAATTTTGTCTTTCCATTGAATTCTTACATGCACTTGAGTTTATGTCTAAATTTCTTTCATTTGTTGATCCAGTGTTATTTCTTACCACTTTCTTCTTCCGTAATTTTTCACGATAATCATGATTTCTGTTTTTCCTGGATAAACTTTGGAATCACTGTGTGGAGTCCTCCTGGTCTCTGCGCAAAGTGACCCCGAAACCCTCTCCTTGCCCCTAAAATAATCTGTTGGTTTTAACTGGTCTGGGTATGGTTTTCCGTACCCCTTACACATAGGGAATTTGTTTCTACTTTTTCGGCTTTGTAAGTTTCTCATTCAGCAGGCATTTCACACAAATACTTTTTGTGGTGTCTTCTCAGGAGAGGCCTCCTTTCATCCCTGATGGAGTGGTGGCTCGCAGGAAGAGGATGGAAATTGAGGAGCCCAAGAAGAAGAGGGTATGCTGCCAGAGCTCTTGCCCGGTGTTCTCACTGGGGGAGGCAGGCTGTGTGTGCATGTCGCGGGGGCCTGGGGCATCGAACAGGAGGCGTGGGTGCCCAGGCACCAGCCCCATCAGGCTGCGGACACAGCAGTGAGTCCCCCTGCAGAAGCCCCTCTCATGGAGCTCTTTGGCTTGAGGGAAGATGGCCATGAATACAATGCATGAGTAGGATGGACAGTCCACAGACGGCCAGAAACAGCCTTCCTACCAGAACCCAAAGGCGGGCCCCACAGGCACTGCAATAAGAAACAGCCTTCCTACCAGAAATGGAAGGTGAACCCCACTGATACTGAGGGGATTGGAGAAAAGATTGTTTCAAGTGACAAGGGGCAGAGCATTTCTGGATCTGAACGGCAAAAGGAAGCTGATGATAATTTCTCTTTCCATTGCAGGAACGAGATCTTGAGCTGGAAATGGGAGATGATTATATTTTGGATCTTCAGAGTAAGGGCCAGAGTGGGATCATTATAAAAAAATGCCAGTTGAACGTGAAGTATTTCAGAAAAGGGGGGAAAGACTTTAATGAGTAAAAGCGTTTCAGCCTATTTGTCAATTTCAAGATTAAAAGTTGCATCCTGAGGGCCAGGTGTGGTGGCTCACGCCTGCAATCACAACACTGGATTGCTTGTGCCCAGGAGTTTGAGACCAACCTAGGCAACATGGCAGAACCCTGTCTCTACAAAAAATACAAAGATTAGCCGAGTGTGGTGACATGTGCCTGTAGTCCCAGCTACACGGGAGGCTGAGATGGGAGGATCACTTGACCCTGGGAGGTCGAGGCTGTAGTGAGCAGAAATTGCACCACTGCCCTCCAGCCTGGATGACAGAGCGAGAGACTGTCTCAAAAGAAAAGTTGCATACTGATAGCACTCAGTGGGAGTTCTTCTGTTGTTTCCTGTTGTTTTGGGACAGTGGGGTGACTTTTGTAGCTTTCTCCGTGTGTGGGTGTTGAGTGAGGGTGATGTGGGAGTTGTTTCCTGTTGTTTTGGGGCGGTGGGGTGGTTTTTGTAGCTTTCTCTGTGTGTGGGTGTTGAGTGAGGCTGATGCTGTTGGTGCTGCTGCACGTGGAATTGCATGTCGTGCTCTCTTCTGCGGTGGAGTCGCTGACTTGCCGTCAGTCACAACTCATTTTACGCACGTAGTACTTGAAGATATTAAAAACTGCTGTAAATGTAACCACCGTTTTTTTAACTTTAGAGTACTGGGATTTAATGAATTCGTCTGAAAAGCATGATAAGATACCAGAAATCTGGGAAGGCCATAATATAGCTGATTATATTGATCCAGCCATCATGAAGGTTTGTGTCACTTTTTAAATTGTGGATTGTTTTCCTTTTTGTCATAATATTACTGCTGGAAGATAGCAGCACAGCTTCTGGGCCTGTCCCCTCGATCCTGACTCTGCCCCCTGCACCTCCTCCCCACCCCGAGACTCTGGCAGGGATGGGCTCTGCTCTGCTGGGCCCTATTCCTTTTGAGCTCTCCTCTGTCACATCTTTTTCCTGCCTCAATCCCCTCCCTACATGCTTTTTCTTAGCATATAAATGTCCACAAGTTTTACTCATCCTTTTAAAAAACGAAAACATACTTAAACCGTGTCCTCCATTAGTTGTTATCCTGCCTTCTCAGTTGAGCTGTGTGAAACATGCTTTATATAATACTTGCCCTCTGCATGTCTCACGTTTCTACTCCTTGGTTCCCACAGGCCCTCCATAATTGAGTTCACATTTTCAGTCTCATGGTCTCTGTGCTTCCTATGCCTCCATAGCAGACTCTGGGATAGCAGATTCTGGGGGCAGTATCTCAATTTCATTGGTGCTGGAGGAGTGGCCTCAGGGCATCTGCTCTCGCCACTGCTGGGGCCCCCGTCTAGCCCATGCCCTCACTGTCCCTGCAGTGGCCGCCTGCCTTCCCAGCCTCTTCCCCTCTGCAGTCTGCACTGCCGGGCGTGAGAAGCCTTGAGACTCCCCTCCTCCGACACAGCTGTGCCCGTGCCATCTGCTTCCACGAGGCCTGGCCCCCCAGCCTCACCCTCTGCACTCCTGGCCAGAGTCTCACGCAGGCACGTCTGCCTGTTGGGCTCCTGACTGGGTTGCTTCATTAGGGTGTGATAAACATGCATGTATTTTACTTTTCATTTTTGTCTTATTTGTATCCAGTGATGTTGTATTTGGGGTGACATTAGAACGGATACATGGGATGTGGCACGAATTCAGTTTCTCAGGACTGAGTTCCTTTTGTGTGTCTGCTGGGAGCATTGGAAGTGAAGGAGGCAGTCTTTGCACATTTTTAGCCTTGGAATTTAATTGTTTTACAAAAGGGAAACGGTGCACAGCGGTTCCTGACTTGCTGGCAGCTGGCGTTCACGTGGTCTCCATTTTCTTCACAGAACCCTCCCTGTGAGGTAAATGGCACGTAGGCAGGGCCCAGGTGGGACCGGACCAGGGCAATCGCTCTGTCTTTCGAGGCAGGGAAACATAGCTCATATATACACACTGCCACACTCACTGACTTAGGGGTTTTCTCACTGTTAATTTTGTTTAATTACAACTCTATTTTTAAAGAAATTGGAAGAATTAGAAAAAGAAGAAGAGCTGAGAACAGCTGCTGGAGAGTATGACAGTGAATCTGAGAGTGAAGATGAGGAGATGCTGGAAATCCGACAGCTGGCAAATCAGATTAGAGAGAAAAAGAAGTTGAAAATTCTGGAGTCCAAAGAAAAGAATACACAGGGACCCAGGATGCCGCGAACTGCTAAGAAGGCAAGTTTGTGTCTTTCCAAAGAGGTGTGATCTCGTTTTTGCAGACTGGATTCCTGTGTGATCATTGCTGAATAACAACTTTCCACCCATTCATGGCCATAAGATTGCACATTCTTGTTTTATTGGTTTATGGATTTGCAAGATTGCTCACGTCCTGATCTTTCATATTCTTTACTGTGTCCTTTCTTGGTGATTTTCAGCTTCGAGTTTGGCACTATTCTAGATCCAGTCTTTTTGCAGTTGTACAGATTAAAACTGTAACTTAAGATTCACAGACATTTAAGGCTATCAGTTAACATTTTCCTGTCCTTTTCTCTCTCTCTCTTTTTTGCGGGGGTGGGGATGGAGTCTTGCTCTGTTGCCCAGGCTGGAGGGCAATGGCACAATCTCTCCTCACTGCAGCCTCCACCTCCCAGGTTCAAGCAATTCTCCTGCCTCAACCTTCTGAGTAGCTGGGATTACAGGCACCTGCCACTACGCCTGGCTGACTTTTGTATTTTTAGTAGAGATGAGTTTCACCATGTTGGCCAGGCTGGTCTCCAACTCCTGACCTCAAGTGATCTGCCTGCCTTGGCCTCCCAAAGTGCTGAGATTACAGGCATGAGCCACCACGCCCGGCTGGTTTTCTTGTTGTTTAATTTCTGCATTAAATCTGGACTCTTTAGCAATTTACAGAAACCTGACCCAGTCTACAAAAGGCAATTTATTGGCTCTGTGGCAGGGTGGGATGGGGGGAAAAGAAAGCCCACATAGGCCGGGCGCGGTGGCTCAAGCCTGTAATCCCAGCACTTTGGGAGGCCGAGACGGGCGGATCACGAGGTCAGCAGATCGAGACCATCCTGGCTAACACGGTGAAACCCCGTCTCTATTAAGAAATACAAAAAAAAACTAGCCGGGCGAGGTGGCGGGCGCCTGTAGTCCCAGCTACTCGGGAGGCTGAGGCCGGAGAATGGCGTGAACCCGGGAGGCGGAGCTTGCAGTGAGCTGAGATCCGGCCACTGCACTCCAGCCTGGGTGACAGAGCGAGACTCCGTCTCAAAAAAAAAAAAAAGAAAGCCCACATGCAGGGCGGTTAACATGTCACCAGAGAAGTCACTTGACATTCAGGATGCCTCTCAGTGGGTCTTCCTGTTTGAACACACAGTTTTCATATGGTGGCAAGTGACTGGTTATGGCGGACTTGGACATTTTTTTACTTCTCCGGGAGGGGCTCAGCCATCTCTGGGAGGAGAGAGGTTGGTGCACTGCCTTTGCCTTAGGCCGCCTCGCTAACCTCAGCTTTAGTGTCTCACCTCCGATGGAGACGGTCACTCTCCCCCGTGTGGTGGTGAAGAGCGGACAGACGTAGAGGGGACACTCTCCCCCGTGTGGTGGTGAAGAGCGGACAGACGTAGAGGGGACACTCTCCCCCGTGTGGTGGTGAAGAGCGGACAGACGTAGAGGATACCTGATGCTTCCCACAGCAATTGCTCCGTAAATGTTAGTTTCCGTGGGATTTAATTGAGCTATCCAAAAACATGAAAGCAAGGCCCAGTAAAAATTGCAACTTCTAAAATAAGTATAATTGTTGCAAAATATATATACATATATATTGTCTTTAAGTTTTTTTCAGCATTTCATCAAACTAATTTAAAGCAAATATTTCTTTTTTTCCTTTTCAGGTTCAGAGGACAGTTTTGGAGAAGGAGATGCGCAGTCTTGGTGTTGACATGGACGATAAAGACGACGTGAGTGTGGGGGCGGTTCATGTGTTTATGTGGCTGGATACACCTTTTTGATAAAGAAAACCGGCCGGATGCGGTGGCTCACGCCTGTAATCCAGGCACTTTGGGAGGCCAAGGCGCGCTGGAAGATCATGAGGTCAGGGGTTCGAGACCAGCCTAGTCAACATGGTGAAACCTAGTCTGTACTGAAAAAAAGTACCAAAAATTAGCCGGGCGTAGTGGTGCATGCCAGTAATCCCAGCTACTCAGGAGGCTGAGGCAGGAGAATTGCTTGAACCCGGAAAGCAGAGGTTTCAGTGAGCTGAGATCACGCCACTCTACTCCAGGCTGGGTGACAGAGTGAGACTCCATCTCAGAAAAAGAGAAAAGAAAAGAAGGAAGGAAAAAGGGAAGGAAAGGAAGAAAACAAACCAGGGTTTTGGAAAGCCGTGGGAAATGACAGCAAAAGAAATGAGAGCTTCCAGTTTTTGTCTTTTGAGATTTTCTGGCCCTGGGGCTGGGTTGAGGATTCCCTGACCCTGGGTCTGGGCTGAAGTGGTGGGTTGAGGCTGCACTCCAGCCTGGGCGACAGAGCAAGACTCTTCTCAAAAAAAAAATAAAAAGCTTCACAGCCCGCAGGAGGCAGCTCTGTGCGTATCCAGGGTGTGTCCACAGCAGCACCAGGCCTCGCGGTGACGTGCGGAGGGTGTGGCTGCAGACCCCGTCCTCTAGATGTGCAGTCTGCAGCTTCTGTCTGACGATTTCTGTCTGATGGTTGTCCCTTTGTGTTCATATCAGTAACCCCCAAAACGGGACGATGAGGGACAGAGCATTATTTATGTCTGAAATACAAATTGTGATGCTATACTCTAATAATCACTTTTAAATGAGAGTTCTAAGTTTCTGTAAGTGGAGTTAAAATCAGCTTTCTTACATAAAGCAGCTTCTGTTAAGCGAATAAGAATATTTGACCAACAATTAATGTGAAATTGTTCCTAATGTGAACTTGAAATGGTGTCACTAATATGAAAATATGTATTTTCAAGATCTTTAGCCCATGTGGTAATGGTTCAAACACTCCCCTCCTCCCCTCTTGCTGGAGTGACCTCACGCCTGTTGCTGAGCCCGGGAGCGGGGCCGGGGTCCTGAGAGCTCAGCGTTGCTTTCCCTGCTTTGCAGGCCCACTACGCAGTCCAGGCAAGAAGATCCCGGAGCGTCACTAGGAAAAGAAAGCGGGAAGACTCCGCTCCCCCGTCCTCTGTGGCCCGGAGTCGGAGCTGCTCTCGAACTCCACGTGACGTTTCTGGTCTTAGGGATGTCAAGGTCAGTCTCTGTGTTGTGTAATGTGATAAAATGACAGCCTCTGTTGTTTATTGCACAGGGTTCAGGGCAAACACCAGCAGTTGACATTTGCAGGAGCTATGGCAAGGGTTGTGTGCACTGCCTGCCCTTGTTTTGTGGCATCCTTTAGAGGAGAGCATGGGCCACGGTACGAGTGGACGCCCCTGGACAGCTGCCCTGGATGGACCCCTCCGTGGCACTTTCCTTTTGCAGAGGGTGGCCAGAGCATGGTCTGACAGCACCGGCAGTCTGGGCTCAGGCCCCGCTGTCTGAAGAGGGCCAGGAAGTGGCCACTGCTGAGCACCAGGAGACCTCAAGTCCCAGGAAGCCCCCCGTGGGAGGAACAGCCAGAGGGAACTCCTGGGTCGATTGGCGGGTGATCCTGCTCATCCTTAGGTTGCAGGATTGTTCCCCCCAGGTGGAGAGCTTGAGTCACATTTAGTTCATTTGTAATGTCTTTTGGCAAAGACACTTTAGATGTACAGTCTCTCTTGGTGAAATGTCCTTTTATTAAACACAACAACTTTTAGTTTCAACATTGTGGCAATGGAGATGCAGGAGAAAGTCTGTGTGTAAACTGCAGTCTCCTTCATAGAAGCCTGAGCTTCACTCCTCTGTGCGGTTGCCATCTTGAAACCTGGCTGTTAATATTGGCATTACCACTTGTCAATCAGACCTGAGCAAAACAGGTTCACGGGCCTGAGTCCTTAGGTTGTATAAGAGAGAGTTAAAACAGATGTGTTCTGACCTTCTAGGTCTAAAATGTAGCTAGTCCTGGGTGTAAAGCTTGTCCTAGGTATGATTTTCATCCAGTCTTTATACAAAAATATTCATTGAGTTCCTGCAGATACTGTGCTGGGCTTAAGAGAAAAGAGATGTGACAGGGTCTCTTCACTGAACAGACTGGAGCCATTAAAACGGATTGTTACCCAGTAGTTCAAATTCAGAATGGTACATTGGTTTTAAGCCATGAACATACTTCATTTTTTCTCCTCCTTTTAGATGGTGAAGAAAGCCAAGACTATGATGAAGAATGCCCAGAAGAAGATGAATCGGTTGGGGAAGAAAGGGGAGGCAGACAGACACGTGTTCGATATGAAGCCTAAGCACTTGCTCTCTGGGAAGAGGAAAGCTGGCAAAAAGGACAGGAGATAGTATCCGTTTGATTGTGGCTTGGCTAGACTGTTGCTCTTTATTTCCTGGCTTGGCACAGTGTGGTTTCATGAAATTGGAGTTCTGTATAAACTGAAAAAGACAAAATAAGTAAAGCACTTGTTGCTTTGCTGAAAACTATGGTTAACCCTATATAGATGTGGGAAATTTTTGTCACTGCATAATATTACAAATATTTTGAGTAGACAATATTTCTACATTTAATGGAGTATCAGTCGCTTCCGATTTTCAGAACTGGTAAGATTTACTGGTGTAACTGGGTTGTTCTTGATGGAGAAAAACCTTATTTTCTTTTGTAAGAGTTTGGGAGCAAACATGTTTATGAATGTGTCGGAATCCGTGCTTAAAATACCCTCCTAAATTATTTTCTACTCTTATTGTACAGTGTCTCATTGTAATCTGTCTTCAATTATTTTATCCAAAATAAACTTCCAGAAGAAAGTAGTTTTAGGCCGGGCGCGGTGGCTCAAGCCTGTAATCCCAGCACTTTGGGAGGCCGAGACGGGCGGATCACGAGGTCAGGAGATCGAGACCATGCTGGCTAACACGGTGAAACCCCGTCTCTACTAAAAAAATACAAAAAACTAGCCGGGCAAGATGGTGGGCGCCTGTAGTCCAGCTACTCGGGAGGCTGAGGCAGGAGAATGGCGTAAACCCGGGAGGCGGAGCTTGCAGTGAGCTGAGATCTGGCCACTGCACTCCAGCCTGGGCGACAGAGCGAGACTCCGTCTCAAAAAAAAAAAAAAGAAAGTAGTTTTGATATACTTAGCCATGTTTTGGTTCAGTTATAGTCACTATTGATTGACCAAATAAAAAGGCAAAAAACATATGACATTTCTATTTTGTTTTAAAGCAGAAATACTTTTGGGGGAGTAAAGTGTTGCTGGAGGCATTAGGCAATTAAATATGGGCATTCTCCTATTTCTGTGGCCTGTCCCTGAAGTATATATGTTCAGTAAAACACAGAAACACCCCCAATACCATCTCAGAAGCACCTGCCGGGGAGCGTTGAGATGAAGAGCTGTGGGGTCGGAGGGACTCGCCCAGGGGTCCGTGTGCTCCTGGAGCCCTGAGGACACACAGGGATCCGAGAGCCACCACAGATGAGTTATCAAGTCGCAATCAACATTATAGCTGAGGAAAGGATTTTAGTTGGTCACACTTCTGGATTACATGTGGCAATTTTCAAAATTTACCAGGTCTGGGCCAGGCACAGTGGCTCGGGCCTGTAGTCCCAGCACTTTGGGAGGCCAAGGTGGGCAGATCATGAGGTCAGGAGTTCGAGAGCAGCCTGGCCAACTTGGTGAAACACCATCTCTACTAAAAATAGAAAAATTAGCCGTGCGTGGTGATGGGCGTCTGTAATCCCAGCTGCTCGGAAGGCTAAGGCAGGAGAATCACTTGAGCCCAGGAGGCGGAGGTTGCAGTGAGCCGAGATCGTGCCATTGCACTCCTGCCTATGTGACAGAGCAAGACTCTGTGTCAAAAAAAAAAATTTACCAGGTCTGGTTTTTGAAATTCTTTCTCCGTATTAAACACCAAAACCTAATATGTAGTTACTTTGTGTTCAACAACAACAGTATGTTTTAAAGCAAGTATGTCTTTATTTGTAAGCATATTACTGAAATGTAATCAAATGAACAGAAGTGGATAAACGTCGAGTCACTTGGCTGAGACCATACACATCTTCTGTACTGCTCGTATTAGGAATGTAATATCTGTAAGTCTAAATTCATTTGAAAGGTGAACTTAAATGCACATCGCCAAGGCTTAAGATGCAAAATTGAGGCCGGGCGCGGTGGCTCAACCCTGTAATCCCAGCACTTTGGGAGGCCGAGGCGGGTGGATCACGAGGTCAGGAGATCGAGACCATCCTGGCTAACATGGTGAAACCCCGTCTCTACTAAAAAAATACAAAAAACTAGCCGGGCGTGGTTGCGGGCGCCTGTAGTCCGAGCTACTCGGAGGCTGAGGCAGGAGAATGGCGTAAACCCGGGAGGCGGAGCTTGCAGTGAGCCGAGATCGCGCCACTGCACT